>NC_056748.1:984968504-985143504 GCF_019279795.1 Protopterus annectens | reverse complement strand
TGGAGCCGGTGCTGGTGGAACCGATGGAGGTTTTAGGGTCGGGCCCGACCCTTACTCCAACTCCGGCTCTTGAGTCGGAGTTCGGTACGCGGACTTCTTCTGTCGGCCCTGGGGGGGACGCTTCGGGACTGTTGTTTTCAGTCCCAAGCCTTCCTCTTGGTGCGTCGGCTGCGGAAGTGTCGTCTATCGTCGTGGCCACGGAGGTGGGACCCTCCCAGAATTCTGGTGGTCCCGCCTTCAGGGCTATGAGGAGTGCGTTAGCCAAATCATCTTTGGCTACCTCCACGGTCTCCCCAGCTCCTTCCCTGCATACCGAGACTGGGTCTTTGGCAGTCCCCCTGTCCTTAGACAGCGGAGCCCCGGGGCCTGAGATTACCCCCACTGGGGTTTCCCCCCCTCCTGGAGGTCCTTCTGAAGCTTCTTCGGAGGAACCCCCCCAAGAAAAGATCGTGCAAGAGGAAGCACGTTGACTCCCCTGATGAGTCTCTTACATCAGACACTGATCTCGATGATGCAGAGGGGTCCCCTAAGTCGTCCTCAGATGATGTCTCCTTTGCAGACATCCTGGAAGCCCTTAAACAACGAGGCGGCTGGCAATCCAAACCCCCTTCTGCTGATGAGTCAGTGTTCCTTAAGGCCTTTGGGGCTCAGCCCTCCGCCTCCTGGGTGTCTCCGCCCTTCGACGAGCTCTTGGATTTGATCTGTCGAAGGGCATGGGAACACCCAGACTCTGTGGAACCGGTGCCTGCTCGTCCTAATAAGTTCCTGTCAGCACCCCCGGAAAAAGAGTTCCTTACTAAAGGTGTGGCTGTAGATGCTTTGGTGGTGGCATCTGCTACCCAGCAAGATGTAGCAGAGGCTTCGACGTCCGTCCATCCTACTAATAAGGAGTCTAGGAGCATGGATCGTGCGGTAGCGCACCCTAAGTTCAGCAGCCTTTACATTAAGGTCCTTGAACTATCTCACGCACTTTACCAGATTTCAGAGGGATCTGATTAAAGAACTTTCCGATACCCTCTTGGGTAACCTGCTTGAGGAGCTGGCCCAGACGGTTGGCTCTCAGCTGGCTACACTGTCGTCCATTTCAAACTCGTCCATGAGGCTCATTTCTTATGCAGCCGAAGGAGCGAGTAGAGCGGCGGGTACAGGCATTGCTCTGCGGAGACAAGCCTGGCTCCGCCTGTGTCATTTTGCGGAGGCCTTTAAGTCTTCCTTTGCCGACGCCCTCTTTGATGGGTCCTCCTTGTTTGGACCCAAGGTAAAGGACACACTGACCCGCTGCGAGCAAGAAGGTAAGACTTTGACTGCCGTAGGGGCACGATTTTCCACTCCCTTTCGGCCTTACCCCAAGGCTAAAAGAGGAGGGAAAATGTGGTTCCGTAGATCTCAGAAGTCTTACCCCTCACAGCAGGACGATCCCCTTCCAGAGGCAGGGGAGGGGGAAATTCTTCTGGAAGACGCCATCCCAGAGGCGGCAGAGGCCCTTGCAACACTGGAGACCGCGAGTCCTTTCGTGGCTCTTCAGCCTTTTACAGTCCCTGAGGGATTGCCCGACTGTGCAGCTCCGGAGCCAGTCGGGGTCGTTCGAAGCACCTAAAAGCCTGGGAAGGTATCACTCAGGACCGATGGGTGCTTCGAATTATCGCCGGAGGTTACACCATCCCTTTCTCTCACTCTCCACCTCAGTCCAAAAAAATCCTGGACCCGCCACCCAGTCAACGGGAAACTGCAGCCTCAGAAGTTTCAAAGCTGCTGCAAAAAAGAGTCATCCAACCGGTCCCCGCAGACCAGATTGGATTATGGACTTACTCAAGATTCTTTTTGGTGCCAAAAAAGACCGGGGACTTGAGACCCATTTTGGATCTCAGCATTCTAAACCGTTCAGTCAAAAGTCCAAGTTCCGAATGGTCACCCTACAAACCATTCTCCCATTGCTGGAGAAAGGTGTTTGGATGTGCTCCATAGATCTCAAGGACGCTTATTACCATATCATGGTACATCAAGCGTCCAGGAGACATCTGCGCTTCAGCCTAGGAGGCAGTCATTTTCAGTTCCGCGTGCTGCCCTTTGGTCTCACCACAGCCCCCAGGGTGTTCACCAAATGTTTGGCGGTCGTGACTGCTCACCTGAGAAGTCTAGGATTCCAGGTGTTTCCGTATCTAGACGACTGGTTCCTAACTGCCACCTCCAAGCATCTACTATTGCGGAACCTACAAGCCACTATATCACTGGGCAATTTCCTTGGAATCACCTTCAACTGGCCAAAGTCTGTGTTGCTGCCATCTCAACGCATAAGATTCATAGGGGTAGAGATAGACTCAAACCGAATGCGGGTCTATCTACCTACAGACAGGATACAAACCATACAGGCTCAAGTTCGAGCCTTACTTCCCAGATCCAAGGTCCTGCAGCTATTGGGATCCATGTCCGCCACGGTTCTTCTAGTTCCCCTGGCAAGGTTGCACATGAGAATTCTCCAGTGGCTTCTTTCAGCTCAGTGGTCCTTTCAGGAACTCCCTCTCAGTCACCTCATATGGATCACGGAAACCTGCAAACGGGACCTTCGCTGGTGACTAGTGCCCTCCAATTTGGATCAGGGACGACCCTTTGTTCCACCTCCTCCTGCGGCCACTTTGACCACGGACGCCTCCCAGATGGGGTGGGGGGGGCATTCCCTGGGCAGGTCAGTCCAAGGCAAATGGCACCCAGAAGAGACCCTACTTCATATCAACATCCTAGAAATGAGGGCGGTGCTTCTGTCCCTTCAAGCCCTTCACGATTACCTCCCTCAGGGCATAATTGCCGTTCACTCAGACAACATGTCAGTTGTCTGTTACCTGAACAAACAGGGAGGGACCAGATCCTATCCTCTTTGCTGAGAGGCCATGAGAGTTTGGGAATGGGCAGTGTCGACCAAACGCTTTCTAGTGGCTACTCATATCCCGGGCAAGTCCAATGTGATAGCAGACAGACTGAGCAGAACCATCCTCTCTCCTTATGAATGGTCTCTGAATATTACAGTTGCAAATCAGATTTTCAGCAAATGGGGAGTTCCGTGTTGCGACCTCTTCGCGACTCCACTGAATGCGAAGTGCAAAAAGTTCTTCTCCCTCACCCCGGCTCCGGGGAAGAGCCCCATGGATGCACTAGCCCGTCCTTGGCCCACCGGCTTGCTTTATGCTTTCCCCCCAGTTCCTCTCCTTCCCAGGGTGATCCAAAAGGCATCTCTCTTGAGGAGCAAAATGATCTTAGTTGCTCCTTACTGGCCTCGTCAAGTATGGTTCCCCTATCTTCGGAAATATGCTCTGAAAGGTCCATGGTTCCTGGATCAGATCCCAGACCTTTTGGTTCATCAGTCGGGACTATTCCACCAGTCCCTACACACCTTAAAATTGACGGCTTGGCTCCTCCTCTTCCGACTATAGTCAGGAGTCATACATTGGATCCAGAAGTTGTACACTTCTTATCTTCGGCCCACAAGTCTGCTACAAAGAAATTGTATTCTAGCAAATGGAAAAGATTTGCTATTTGGGCTCAACTCCAGGGCCTGGATCCCATCACTATTCCTGTATCAGAAGTGCTGAAATTTCTAACTTCTCTTTTCAATCAAGGCTCTTCAGTTTCTACCATCAAGGTTCAATTGGCAGCTATTTCCAATTTTCACGAATCTATAAACCCACCTTTAATGAGCAACAGATTGTGTAAGACTTTCTTGAAAGGTGCTGTGCTTTTAAGACCTCCGATTTCTCATCCTGCTCCTCCATGGGATCTCGATGTGGTATTACGCGCCTTAACTTCCTCCCCCTTCGAACCGGCAGCGACATGTGATTTAAAATTTCTATCGTGGAAGACTGCCTTTCTGGTGGCGATTACTTCTGCCAGAAGGGTTTCAGAGCTTCAAGCTGGCTCCCTTCCTGTGCAGTAACTAGTTTATTTTTTTACCTTTTCTGTGTTGAAAGACTTTTCCATGTATCTGTGTCTTCTAGCATCTGCCTTTTGCATCTGGGTGGGTGCTCTCCCTGACCACTTCCGCAATTCTGTGATTGTGGTATTGGCACCTGTATAAACTCTTCTGGCTCTGTCTTTGCTTCATCATTTGCCATTGCAGTGCGCTTTTGTCATTCCATACTGGCTTGATGTCCCATTCTACCCTCTGATGACTACATCTTCCAGTTTTACTATTTCATCTTAATAGTTCTTCCCCACTTCCCTGTACTCTTGTGACGACCTCTGTCCATGCCTTCCTGTCCTCTACCATTTCCACCCTTTCTTTTATAACACTGTCTTGTCTTCTGGCCTCTTACTGTCTTCTTCCCTCCAGTGTTATTCTGTCCTTTCTCAAGTGAATAAACATTTTAGTACCATATTTAGCTCCTACAGCTTCTAGAGAAAGTACTCCTTTATCACTGAAATCTTTCCAGCTAGTCAGCTGTCCTACATCCTAGGTACTTCAAACATTGTACAAGGACACAGAAAAAAAGACATTTTGGACAGAAGTGCAATCATGCTGTATCTGTAACTAGATATGATAACTACTATAAATCAAAGATGTATAATACATATATACTCAGAGAAAAGGGTGAGAGTAACACAGGATAGAAATATTTTACTACAATAAAACAATTGTAAAAAGGCACACTGACTACATTCGGAAAAATAATTATGGAAAAATACCAGAACACTTTCTGAAAACTAGACTTGATAGTTAAGTGGCAACCTGAAGAATTTGTAACTGAGTGAAATGAAATACAGTTCTGCTTGTTTGCTGACAAATAGACTGCATAAATGATTTTATTTATGCTGTCATTTCAGCAACTTTTTAAGAGATTGTGAGATTCACTGAAAGTAGTTTAACAGTGCACACTTTGTTTTTCATTAATCAGAAATTTGTAATCAAAAGACAGAAGTGAAAAGGTATGGTAAGTGACATCTTACCACTGCTTTTTATTAACACTACTTCTGAAAGCCTTAGCAAAGTACTTTCTCTGACATGTGTAGTCAGTAAAAGTCTGTTGAAATGACTGTAGTGAACAAAGTTACTTCAGCAGATATTTTGAAAAGGTTGCTGACAACCATGAGGTGCACACAAGACCTGTATAGAGAGAAGGAGCAAGCAGGATGTTACAGGTTTGTTTAATTAGCAACTGTTACAGTAGAAAAAGATATGAGAAAATCAGATGGCTCAAGCAAACAATATTTAACTATTAGTAAAGTGAGACATAGCCCATGTTTTGATGTATGGATACTTCTCTTTAATGGCATTAAAATCAATTTTCATAATATTAGAAAATTCTAACAGTTCAGTATTATGGGTTTCAGTCAAGTGATTTTTCAATATTTTGAAATTTCAGTCTTATGGTATCAGTCAAATGGGATTCAGTCAAATGAAATTTCTATCAACTGATAGGGATCCGTGTGTGTGTGTGTGTGTGTGCACCATTGGTTTGGTCATGGTACACATTTATCTAGTGCTGCTATTTTGGTAATTTTGTCGTTGGTGAAAGTGGTCACGTGATATTACACTCAAACTGTTCTGGTACCAGATAACACTTTAATATAGTTTAGGCATTTTTGTCTATCACCACGATTGTGCAACCATGGAGTTAGTATACTTAATTTCTGGGGGTATGGGAGCAGAGCCCCTGTGTAATCTAAGTTTTTAGTTGTTTTATATGATCACAAATGTAACACATTTCTTTACATTTGCGATCATGTCAGATGTTTTTGTGTTTCAGTAAAACTGATCGCCAATGACCCTGTTTGACATATTTTCTGTTTATCAGAGATCTTTGATAAGTTAAAATAATATTTTCATTCTTTTTAGTTTATATATGGGCCCCACAACCAGACCTGTGGTGCAGGTTGTCATTAAAAATAAGCAGTTGCATTTACAAGATTTAACTGGTAAAAATAAATAAAACAATAACATGTATTACAAATTTTTATTTTATTTTATTTTATTTTATTTTACATTTGTTTACCAGGAAAGTCCGACTGGACACAGGTCCTTTTTCAGAGGAGGCCTGGGGAGAAAAGCTCCAGTAAAAAACATACATATGATTACATAAAAAATGCATAAAACACAAAATTACATACAATAAACAATATGAAATCTGTGCAGTCTTTGTCTGTGGATAACAAGTTTTAACATAGTGATTTTCATACAGCATATAGCAGTGGCGGCTGGTGACTTTAAATCAAAGGGGAGCTGCAGGAGACAGATGAATGGGTGGGGCAAATGTGAAGGGGTGTGACAAACTAGAAAGGGGTGGAGCTATGCCCAAAATCACAAAAACTGGGACTTTAATTAAATACTCTGCCCTGGGTGCCAAACTGTCATTATGAGAGTCCAATCAAGACAAAATGAAGTGTAGAAGAAACAAAATATTTCAGTGCATTGGCTACATGACAGCTTACTTAATATCTAGATGGAAACAAAAAGGTTGTGAGGCATGAAAAAATAAATTACTTTTTAAATGCATTACTAGAATGCCAGTCAAAATCAAGTATAAAAAAACAAGCAGCAGTCAACTCAAACCACTTCTCCTTGCACTGCAGTTGTAATTATAATTTATATGCAGCTTTTTAAAAGTGCCAAGTAACATGCTGAAAGTAACAATCTCTGTGATACCCACTTGTGAAAATGTTTCTTATCCAAAAAAGACCTGCTGCCTGACAACAACTAGCTACTTGTTTCATGGGGAGAACATGTTCAAAGTAAAAAATGAACAGCAAACAAGAAACAAGGTCAAGATAAATTGCTTAAAGAACTCTTTTACAGGTAACATGGATCAGTTGCAGAAATTTGTAGAACAGATGAATGCTGCCACCACTTACTTGAAGTTTACTATGTTTTCCTCTCCTGTAAAGGTGGTATTCTTGGATATCTTTGTGGAAAGGCTGAATGATGGCTCCTTTAATACAGGAGTGTTTAGGAAAGATTGTCATAGGAATACATTCTTACATAGGCAGAGTATGCATCCTAACTACGTTTTTCGTAATGTGGTGAAAGGACAAGGAATGCATATCTCTAGATTGAACAACACTGATACAGGCTATTCATCAGAATTACTCAATCTGAAAGATACATTTTTACAACGAGGATATGGTCAACATGATTTGAATATAGGACTGCATGATATAGATTCTCTTAGAGTAGATAGAGCCAAGCCCTATTTCTCTAACAGTGATGTTGAGAGAATTGTATATCCAATTCAAAACTCAGAGATTAGGATACCCATGTTCTGTACCACAAAAAATCTATGACATTTTTAACAAACACTGGGATGTCCTTATGACAGATCCAGATATTAGTAACATTATTGGTGAGAAACCTAAGTTTAGATACAAGAATAAACATAATTTAAAAATGATGCTTTGCTACCCACATGTTGTTGATAGGACCACAACTAGATCAGTAACCAGTCCATGTGGTGAATGTAATTTCTGTCCTTACATAGATAAGACTGGGAAATTTGTGCACCCTGATACAGGATTAGAATATAGCTTTAATTGTTCAGCGAATTGTAACACCCAGCATGTGGTCTACCTTGCTCGTCTTTACAATCTGTCAATCGTTTTATATAGGGAAGACAGATAGATATTTTAAAAACAGAATCAGAGAGCATATTTATAATATCAGAATAGGTTTGGCTACTAATGCTTTAGCTAAACATGTTATCTTGACAGGACAAGAACATACTTTTAAATTTATGGTAGTTGAGGTCATTCAACAGAATCCCTGGCGGGGCAATGTAAGGAATATTATTGAAGAAAAGGAAGTCAAGTGGATTATGCGCCTAAGAGCTGATATGGGTAAGAGACTTAATGAGAGGGCTTCTATCAGACCAAGTCCAAGAGTATGCATGTTGGGTAGTTTATTTTAAAGTTTGTATCTGCTTTTACATACATTTTTTAAGAGTTAGTTTAGTCATTTGGTATTGATGACAGTTTTTTAATGTTGATAATAATTATTGTTGCATCAGTTGTATATTCCCTGTTCTAGGGGTGTTTGTATACAAGCACATACTGTTGCCTAGACTGCTTGCGTCCTGTTTTATATAGGAAGTAGTATATATGATTGTTCTTACCTTGGTTCCTTTAACAGGGAGTCATTAATTAAAAGTGTGGCATGATGTCATAATTGTTTTAGTAAAAGTATTTAAGGATCCATTAACTTTTAGCACAATGTTTAATAGTCTGAGGAAGGTGAACTGTGAAAGCGCTTACCATTTGTATGCACGTAATAAAGCTGCTGTTTTGGATAGTACAACTGAGTTTTATTCAAATTGAATTGAGCTGTATGGTTGTCTTCGCTGCTTCATACTTTGTTGATTTTATAAATATCATTTACATATATATAAAATATACAAAAAAACCTGTCTTCAGTGCTTCTACTTCTAGACATTGTCTTACCCTCCTCCATTTACTTTCAGTCAGGCTGTGTCAGTCTCCTGAGTCAGCCTGAGTCAATAAGAAGCTGTCCTTCCTACTTAGTGCTGCAGCCTAAAGGTACATTAATCGAGTAATGTTTTGAGTATCATTGAGAACTCTGCTGATTGGCAGAGTAAATATGATGACTTTTACAAGCTGGGCTGCTTTGAAAGCCCAGCAAGCAAATTAAGATGATTTTTTTCATTGTGCTTCGACACTCCACAGAACTACGCATGCATGGAGGTCTGAGGGGCACCAATGCAAAACAATTGGAAAGACGATTATTATTTTTAATTTAAAAATAATTTTCACTTGTCCCTCTCTAACATAGATGACAAGCAGGCGGGGTATTTCATTTAGATGCTTTAATATGTAAAAAAACACTTCAGGATGGATAGCAGCATCATAAAATATAAACGAACTGGTTAACAGACAGACCTTACATACATAACATGCTTCTCAGCAGCTAACTACAAAATAGCAGGCAGATTTGGACTTGCTCAGTGTTTATGCACTTTTGCAAGCCCTTGGATAGCTTCTTAAAGATACATACACATACATTGATCTACATCCTCCCACTTAAAAAGATTGCCCTTTGTAAAAACAGTATTGGAGTTAGACGTGCATTACTATAGACATTAGAAACAAAACACAGTGTTCATGTCCAAGTTGCTGTGTATCTGTTGCAGGTTTAGAGATATGGCCAAAGCTTGTAACATAACAATATGGACTAAATTTAGCAACAGGGACAGTCTTCAGTGAACAATTTGTATTAGGAACTTCAGGATTTGTCACAGGAAAGGGAATATTCTCTTGAACCTCCTCAGGAATTGGAACACCAGACAATTCACTCTGAGATAGCCTTTCTCACAGGCTGTGTGCTGTGGTATAGGCTCGGACAACGGTCTCAGATCATTCCAATTCCGCCTAAAGTCTGCTCCCTGTGATTCCACAATGTATGATTTTGGCTGTGGACAAATACTCTTTACACCGCCAGTTTGATCATAACCTTTGGACGTTTGCATTCTTACCACTTCTCCTTTTCGTAATAGACTCAGCGGTTTGCTGGTTTTATTGTAGTAGGACATTTGGGTTAAATGCTTCTTCAACAGTTCGGCTTTCACTGACATGTTGTTCTTGACACATGGAACCAGCAGTTGACTACTGATTGGTACTGTGGTTGGGATTTGTCTCAACAGAAGTCTCTGAGCAGGTGAATTAAGCTGTTTATCACAAGGAACATTTCTGAGATTCAAGTGATTCAGGAAAATATTACTATTATCTCATTTTGACTTCTCTAATAACTGTTTTGCACTTTGAACTTCACATTTTGCCAAACCATTTGACTGCAGGTACTCTGGGCTACTCATGACATGAGTAAAGTCCCATTCTTCGGCAAATCTTTTGATCTTTTGGCTTGTAAACTGTGTGTCATTGCCAGAAATAGCTTTGTGCAGACTACCTTGCACTGCAAAATGACGCTTTATCTTAGTAATGACAGTACTGGATGCTAGGTTAGGAAGTAGGTCAATCTCGAACCAATTAGAGTAAGAGTCTACTAACAACAAATAATGTTGACCATTCCACTTGAAGATGTCGGTGGCTACTGTTAACCAATGTAGTTCAGGAATGTGGTTTAGCTGAAGTGGTTCCTTCTGTTGATATGGCTTTGTACTATTACATACGGAACAAGATTAAAGTGCTCTCCAATGTCTAATGACATAGAAGGCCAAAGTACTAGACCTCTTGCCCATTTTTTGGTAGAGTCGATTCCTGGGTGACCTCAATGCAAGATAGTAATGTACTGTTGTTGCAAGGACTTTGGAACAATTACTTTCAGACCTTTCATAATGATACTTTTGTCAAACAAAATCTCATCTCTGTATGGAAAATAAGGTTGCACTTCATGAGGTAAACTAGATTGCTTTGAGTTTGATGGCCGTCCTTGATTGATAAAGTGGTTGAGCCTTTGTAAAACTGGATCTGTGGCTGTGTGATCTCTCAACTCATCAAGATGTGAAAATTTCTCACTTCATTGACTTCAAAATCAAGTTTCTCAATTTCATGCTCTTGTGTGGTGTTTCTGGACGATCTGGATAATGTATCAGCAGGATAAAGAAGTTTGTCTTCTAGACAAGAGTGAAATTATATTTTTGCAGTCACAGCATCATACATTGCAGTCTGACTGGAGCTGAATGTGTGGGCTTTCTCAAGATAGTGAGTAGAGGTTGGTGGTCTGTTTTGATCTGGATAAGTCTACCCTAAACATAATCATGGAACTTCGAAGATGCTAACACAGTTGCCAGAAGCTCTTTATAGATCTGGGCATACTGCATTTCAGTTTCGATAAGAGTTCTCAATGCATAGGCAACAGGCTGATCCTCTTGTAGAATGACTTCATCATGACCAAATTTTGAAGCATCACATGAAAGTGTAACTGGTTTGTGGACATCATAGTATCAGAGTTGGTGGACTAGCAATTCTCTGTTTCAGGACATCAAATGCTCTTTGGTGTTGCTCAAACCAAGACCGTGATACATCTTTATGTGTCAGCTGTCTGAGTGGTGCTGATAGTTGACTCAAGTCTGGAATGAACTTGTTTAGGTAGTTGACCATGCCGGCAAAACATTTCAGGGCTTGAACATTGTCTAGAGTTGGCATCTAGAAGAATGGCTGTTTGCTTACAAGGGTCTGGTCGTACGCCTAAACTGGTAAATAAATGACCAACATAAGTAACTTCTTGTAGCCTGAACTTGCATTTCTGTGGATTGAGCTGAAGATTCACTTGATGTGTCCTTTTCAGAACTTTTCTGAGGTGCTCCACTTCACCATGACCTCCTATTAGTATGTCATCTACTGTAATAGCACAAGGATACCCAGAAAAAAAGTTGCTGCATTGCACGTTTAAAGACTTCATTTGCAGAATTTATCCCAAATGGCATTCATAAAAATCTGTACCTGCCAAACAGAGTACTGAACGTAGTGAGCAATGATGATTTCTTGTCCTGCTGAATTTACCAGAATGAACTCTTTGCATCTAAGACAGAAAAAAACAGTGTCATTAGGCATCAAGGCTGCAACTTCTTCAGCTGCGCACATTGGATGATGAGGTCTTTTTAGCTCTTTGTTCAAATCTCATGGGTCATTACATATTCTGATGTTATCTGAGCTTTTCTTATGAGCTACCACCATGGAAGATACCCACTCAGTTGGAGTTGCCACTGGACAAATCACACCTTGTTGTATTATTTTATTTAGTTTGGCTTTGACTCTGTCCTGCATGGCTATTAGAACTTTATGAGCTGGCCTGATAGTTGGACTGACATCTGGGTCTACCTTCATGGAGTACACAACTGGCAGCTTCCCTAGTTTGCCTTTGAAAAGATCAGCATAGGTAGAAAAAATGTTGTGGCAAAATTAGAGTAGTGGTCTTTCAAGCTAACATGATAGACTTCCTTATTAAATGAAAGCAGTCCCATTTTCAAACTGTCTCTGAGTCCTAATTAATGACTGGATGTGCCTCTTGACAGCATAAAATAACAAGTTGTAGCTTCTTTCAGCAGAGTAACATGAAAGCACTACTGAGTCTTCGGTTTGAATTTCTTCACCTCCATAAGCAAAAAGCTTTGCACACCTTGCCAAATCAAGCCTTTCACCATGACATACTCTAGCAAATGTTTCTGCTGACATAACATTGCACTTGGAACATGTGTCAACTTTGAGCTCTATGGGTTTTGCATTTATGTGAACAGTACAAAATACCTCATTATTTGCTCTTAAATGTACTGCATTAACTGTTTCATGAAGCACTGACACAGGGTTGCAGCTCTGATTGATCAACTCATTTCTTAAAATGTTCCCTTTTAGTAAATAAATTTCAACACCTTTTGAAATTATTCCATTTATTGCATTTGTGGCACTGCCGAACAAAAGCTAAACATTTTTCCATTTTAAATTCATGACTTTCACCACAATTACAACAGCTGGCAATGAAACTGGGTGGAGGCCCATGCTTTGAGTTTGCTAACTCACTCTTTTACTTCACTGAGACTGTGCGAACTCTGGAATTTGCAGGAAAGTTCTGGGGTTTACCAGTGAGTGCTGCAGGGGCTAAAGTTGCTGCCATGTGCTTGGACCTTTTTCTTTTAACTACCTACTGCATGCTATCAACATGAGCTTTAACACTGTGCCTTCTAGAGCTATTTTCATTTGTAAGCATATTTGTGTGCTTTTCTGTGAGCTCATATATCTGACAAATCTCAATGCCCTTATTCAAAGTGAAATCACTGTCACGAAGCAAAATCTTTCTCACAGCATCATCTTTAATACCACATACAAGTCTGTTTTTTATCAACCCTTAAATCACCAAATCTACATATTTTAGCCTTGTTTCTCAAGTCACTTATATATGTTGCAAAAGTTTCACCATGCTTTTCATCCCTTGGATAAAGTAAGTGCCTTTCCATTGTAACATTTGTCTGGGGATTACACATTTCTCTAAATTTATGTTTTAAGCACTTGGGGTCCTCCCTTGACTCAGCCGGTACAACAATATGATGGTTTCCCCCTCTCCTGCATAGTTAGCAGGTGCATACACAAATGAACGTACCCTTTTTGTGGTTTTTGACCCAGTTAAATTAAGCAGAATAAATGCCTTTGTACGGTCATCTTTATCAGAAATTGCTGCCTGTATGAAAATGTCATAGTCTTGCTTAAAAACTCTCCAGTTCTCAGCAATATTACTGTCAAACACAAGTGCACTGTGTTTTTGAAATCTATCTGCCATGCCCACAAAGTATGCAGAAATACACTGAAAATATGGCCATTGTAATTATGTTCATGTTGGTGTGAATGACCTGGGACATACCTCCCTGGACTACATGAAAAGAGACATGGAAGAGCTCTCTGATCATGTAGCCCAGGCTGGTATGACCCTGACCGTGAGTAGCATCCTGCCCTCACCAAGAGTGATACCTCAGTATAAAGAATAAAATGATCAATTTCAACAATTGGCTAAGCTTCTGGTGTCATTCAAAGGGGATCCAATGTCTGTCAGCCTGGGACGACATGCTCAACAAGCCGCATTGCTTCGCAAGAGACTGCTTGCACCTGTCACCCCTAGGCTTTCGAATACTGGCCAAGGCTCTTGCTGCCCCCATAATGCCTTTTTTAGGCAAGGCTCAAAAGTCAAACCCACCTCCATAAACAGCACAATTAACAAAAAACTGAGGGTTATGCTACTTAACACCAGGAGTTTAAATCTCAAAATGCATGCGCTCAAAGCACTCCTCAGTATGGAGAACGTCGACATCTGTGCAGTAACTGAAACCTGGTTCAAGGTTTAGAGAGCACCCCAGCACTACAAGGCTACAACTCATACCACACGTTTCGGCACAGAACACGGACCGAAACACAAAAGGAGGGGGATGTATCTATATTCATGAAAGATACCTACACCTCCAGGTTAGTGGTGCAGCATGATACCTCTGAGATCATCCATGTGCAACTAACATCGGGCAAATCTGCAATGCAAATTGTGCAACTAACATCGGGCAAATCTGCAGTGCAAATTGTGGCCTGCTACAGATCACTGTCCATGACCCAGGACCACCACTCCACCTTTCTGGAGACACTGGAAAACATGAAGGTTCTACCAAACACCCTGATATTGGGCGATTTCAATTACCCTACCATTCACTGGGAAAACTACTCGAGTACGAATTCCCAGGCCCAGCGCTTCCTGAAATTCATCAACTCAGAACGCCCTGGATCAGCTGGTAAACTCCCCTACCAGAGTTGAAAACATATTGGACCTGGTCATCACCAACATGGGTCTGAGGTCAACCCGTCACTGGTTAGATCAGACCATAAACTAATCACTCTGGATGTCCACACCCCACCACCATCCCCAACTAAGGAAACCACAATAAAAAACTTTTCTAAAGCAAACTTCACCTTACTTAAGACAGAGGTGGTAAGTTTCACAGCCCCCACGCTAAAGGATAATGCTGCCAAGATGCAGAAACCTTTACAAATGCACTCTATGAGCACCTACAAGGATGCATGGATCATGCCATCCCTAGCAAAACCAAGACTCACTCCTCTAAGAGAAGGAAACCAGTTTGGTGGACCCCTGCAATAAACAGGTTATACAATAGGAGGAGGAAACTAGTTCAGAAAAAAGCAAATCCCAAGAAAGAAAGACATTCCTGATAGTATTAGTAAGAAACTGAGGCTCCTCATGAAATCATCCAAGGCTAACTTCGAAAGAAAAATAGCCAAGGATTCAAAAGATAACCACAAAGCCTTCTTTAGCTATGTTAAGAATCTAAGTGGCAACTCGCAGATATGCACTGAACTAGTGCAAAATAGCACAAAATATACTGAACCTACTGATATTGCCAACATCCTGGCAGATAGATTCGATGCAAACTTCACCAGCCTCTCACCTCCAAAAGGGCCCACAACAATACCAGAAAAGTGTAATGTCCCAATAATCACAGACGCACAGGTGAAAACAGCCCTTCCAAAAAGACAGCATCAATTGGACCAGATGGTGTCCCAGGCTGTGTCTTGCACGCACTACTACTTTGCTTTATACACCTCATCTGATTGTGATAAAACAATACTTTGTGCAAGAATTAGGTCAAAGCCAAAAATAATGACAGACAAAGACACATGATAAGGGATAGATTTTAAATATAAGTGGTATATACTTAGAAATATGATATTTTCTGTATTAGCATTTCTTCTCTGAGTCCATAGTGAAGCATTTTTTCCATCTTATTTTATACAAGTGCACAACTGTCCTGCAGTCAAACTACTTGAACTGTGTAAATAAAAGGGTAGGTTTCCATCATCCACAAACAAACCCCACCTGCACCCAGTAGTTATAGCCACTTTGTTTTGTAAACCTCATCAGACTGTGATTAGGGAAAAATATTGGTCTATAAATTGCAAGAATCTGAGCCAAAGCCGCAAAAATATGAGTAACGAATTATCAAAATCCTATACTTATAAAGTTGATACAATAACAGCTTTTGTATTAGCATGTGTTTCTGAGACTTTTTTAAAATATTTTTGTGACTTATTTTATACAAATGCCCACTGACCCTGCAATGTCAGACTGCCTATACTGAGCAAACGAGGTAAAAGGTACTTTCATTCACAAACAGCCTTTATCCACCCAGCGGATACAGTCCCTTTGCTTTGTATGCCTACTCATCTGAAAGCGAAAAAAATGATAAACTTCTGAAAGTAAAAAAATAACTAAAATAGCAGGGTTTTATTTTAGCAGTCATTTTGACATAGACAAAATCTGATGCATTTATTATTATTTGATGACTGCAATGCTCAGTGGTTAGCCAGAAAATCACAAATTGTATATGGAATAGACAAAAAATATGATGTAAAATCAGGGTTGTTCTTCAAAAACAATCATACATTATCCTCCTTAGACAAATGCAAGCTGACACAGCAGAAATCCAAAACTTTAATTAAAGCCTTTTTTTTTTCTTCTGCAATAAAAATCACACATTGAGCAACTGAATCTATTCTTTAAATTTCCTGGGCTTCAAAACCAGCTTTCAGATGTGAAAAATGGAGAACCCAGAATATGGTATTTCTAGATACTCTCTTAAAAAAAAATAAATAAATAAAAAAGCACATAGTGAGTGGCTGGCCATGGGTGTCCTGAAACTACGGGCCCTAATCAGCTGCCCAAATCACCCTTATTGTAATCCCAGTTGCTAGTGGGGACTGTTAGTGCCATGCATTTTTTTCTTAATGGGAGTAGAATTCCTTAGTGAAGATTACAGCTGCATTAAAGTCAGGGGTGGTGCAATCATAAGTGAATTGTAATATTTCATCACGTAATAAATAGATTGAGGTTGACATGTTTGTAATACTTAAATTCTGTGTGGTTTGCAGATTGAGCTTTTGGAAGTTTAAATTAAATTCAGCAAACCAAAGACCAGGAAGGACCCAGACCACAACACTTATAAGCTGTTTAATAAAACACCACAAACTTCATCAGAATAAATACAAAAACCTGAAACCACCCTTTAAATACTTGTCATGTGCAAAAAAATCATCCAATGACAAAATGCTTCAAATAAATTATTTAAATAGCCATTATGATGTCATGAAAATTTAAAAATACACTACAGCATTTTTAACATTGCATATGTATAAAAATATGAAAATGTATATATATATATATAATAGCAATAACAAACTACTACACAGTGTTTCATCAAATAAAGCCCATTTTATGAACAACTACATCAAAGCCTTTGTAACTGAAGAAAACACTTGATGTTAATAGTTTCATTTAGTCCTGGAGGGTAGTCTGCTCTTAAAGCTATCCGCCATTTAGTTTCTTTCATTCTAATAAGGCTTTAAAATTACCCACCAAAGGACCACACACTACTTTATCTAAGACAAAGAATGTACATTTCTTAAAATTGTTACATAATAAAACATGTCGTGCCAGTGCATTATTCCTGTCTTTGTTTCCCACTGCCAACCATGTTCATAAATCCTTCTACTTTGTGACCTGATGGTCTTGCCAACATAAAAACTGGTACAAGAATTACATATTGCGAGATAAACAATACCCACAGAATCACATGTAAACCTGTCCTTTGGCCAAATAATTTTCTTGAAATGTTTCAACTTGGCCAAATAATTTTCTTGAAATGTTTCAACTCAACAGAACCTGAATTGGGTATGTATCTACATTGCCTGCAATGACCACAAGCAAAAGTACCAACAGGGTCTTTGACGCCATTGTGTGATGTCTTAGAAGTACTTTCAAGTATACTCCTCATGTTACATACCCTTTTATAAGTAAACAAAGGTTCATTACCGAGGATTTTCACCAATTCAGAATGTCCAAGCAACACCTTCCAATTTTCCTTAATAACACGCCTAATAATGTCCATTCCATCTGAAATGGGCAATGGGAAGGCCAGCTCAAACACCTTGTTGTTTTGATTCACCCCACTTGCCACATTGAAATTGCCTCTCAAGATGGGACTAACTAAACTGTCTCTGAGAGTTATAACTTCAGCAGCAATGTTACGTAACCAAAACAAATCATATCCCCTGGCTATAAAAAATCCAGTCAGTTTGTTAACCTCACCATCAAAAACAGAATCTTCACTGGTCAAACAACTCAACCTTATAAGTTGTCCCTTGACAACCCCTCTTTTCATATGTTGGTGAAGACTGTCCCTGTGCAGGTACTGATTGACAAAGGTAGATTTCCTATAGATACTACTACTAAAACTGAAACTGTCATCAAGTAGTTCCAAGTGAATATCCAGCAAGTCTATTATTTTCCCAAACCCTCCCAGGGCAAAGCTCAAAAAACTGGTTGAACAATTCAGGTCTTGCAAGAATAACTGGAAACTATCAAGGTTCCCTTGCCACAAAAAATAAATAAATAAATAAATCATCAATGTAACGCCTGTAAAATAAAATATTCTTGGCCAAAGGATGTGTCACAAGAAATTTTATCTCCCACATAGCCATAACTAGATTGGCAAAAGAGGCAAACACTCTAGAACCCATGGCCACACCAAAGATTTGCTGAAAAATACTAGTTCCAAACTTGAAAAAATTACTTTCAAAAATCATTTCCATCAAAACACACAAAGTGTTGACCTAATCATTATCAAAATCAGTATGACCAGTCAAATATTCCCTAAATAAATCAATTCCAGCTTCTTGATCTATACTTGTATAAAGGGAAGTGACATCAAGTGTTACAAAAAATATAGTTGACATACCAAAATTTTCCAAATTACATTCATGTAACAACTCTAATAGATGCCATGAATCTTTTAAATAAAACCTTGAACTTTGAACAATAGGGTTCAAAATTTTATCTAACCAAATAGAAATTGGTTCAGTCTTAGAGTATGCTGCTGACACTATGGGTCTAAAGGGGAGGGCTTCTGCATTTGTGGACTTTAGGAATACCAAAGAGAACTGTTAACTTCGGATGTTCAACCTGTAAGATCATGCTTACTGAGTGTCCAATATTACCTTGACAAAACAAATCAAATAAAGTATCAATACGCTTGAAACACAATAAAACTTCATTTATATTGACCTGTTTGTAGTTTCTATAGTCACTCAAAAGTTGCAGCATAGCATTTTCATAGTCCACAGTATGCAAAATGACTAGGGCCCCACCCTTATCTGCCTTCATTACTCTCAGATCCTTGTTAATAGCTAAGTCAGTTAATGCTTTTCTCTCTCCCTGAGTAAGGTTATCAGTACTGTGGGACCATCTGCTAATGTCCCTAAAATACTGTTCACACACTGTACCAAAAACTTGTAAGGAAGAGCATAAGGCAGGATTATAAGTACTTCTGCATTTACATTGTTTTGTGGGTAAAACAGAAGTAGACAAACCATCAAAAATGAACTTCAAATTCAACTTACTTAAGTATAAGTTAAAATCCACAAACAAATTTACTACATTCAATTTGTTGGAAGGAATAAATGTAAAGTCGCGTTGTAACACCTTATAGGTGTCATCTGTTAAGTTAACATCAGACAAATTTAAAATGTCTATACAAAAATTTAAGTTCTCTTCTTGTTGTTTCTGTTCCTGTTGTTCCCTTTCTTCCCTTGTTCCTTCTTGTGTGTGGCCTGAACTTCTTTCGACCACCTCGGGATTCTCTGCACCCCTGATTTGTCCACTCAAAAAGGTCCATTCATTGTGGACATAGAAGCACCAACATTGGGAAAATTATTAACAACATTCGTGTTGCCAGCATCAAACTGACTAGAAACAGAAGTAGAAGCAACTGCCTCTGTAAGACCATTAGTACTGTCAAATGCACCAGTTGTTTTCACAGTTTGTACTGATGTTAAATGTTTAGGTAAAGGATAGGCAGTCTTGTCTTTATAGGCTGCCAAGTCCCTCTTCAATTTTCTTTGTTTCCTAGTAATAATGGTCGCCCTCTGCCTATCTACTTTGATAGAAATACCTTCATACACAGTAGAAAAGCACTGGAAACATGTGGACCCCCTAACTTTCATGTCCAGAGTTTCCATGTCAGTTTTTAAGTTAGTAATATTACCCTTATAACAGACGACCAGCATTTTCATCAGGGCGACACCAGTACCATTAAAAAGTTAAGTCAATTGCTGGTACAAAGTGTCCCCTTGTTGAACACATTTAGGAAATTTAAATAATCTTAAGCCATGAGGTACAGAGCAGAGTCTTACACATTCTTTTAAATAAGCCACTTCTAACTGCAAAGAAATCATTTTTAAGGAAAGTTTTTCTAAAGAAAATATGTCATTTTTGCAAATGTCAAACTCATCTGAGCAGCTACTTTCAGTAGTGGCACTTACTTGTATTTCATGACTGTCCAATTTGAAAGGGTTTTCAAACTCAGTAAAACATGTGAAACCACATCTTTATGTGAAATTGTGCTAGCTGAAGTCCCAACAATACCATTAGGATGAGAAATGCCATAGCTCGATCCACTGTATTAAGAAACACGTCGATCTTTGTTTACCCCAGCCAACTGACTAAGGAATTGTTGTAATGACATCAGAACGCTACTAGCAATACTACTATGTAGCTGAACACCTCCTCTTTGGTGACCTTGACAATGAGAAAAGCCTTCACGGATAGCAGCAATAATGTTATCCATAAAAGATTTGTTAGACACAAGGAATTTGTCTAAAACTGAATGGGTGGTTAAGTTCAATAAACAGTCCTGTGTAAGCTCACCTTTAGCCATAATGCTGCCCAAACGCCTCCAAAATCAACCAAAAATGGCTAAACAACTCCAAAGAACAAAGTAAAAGTGAAAAAGTAGCAAACCAAAGACCAGGAAGGAACTGGACTACAAAACTTATAAGCTTCCATTCATTTAATAAAATACCATGAACTTCATCAGAATAAATACAAAACTTGAAACCACCCTTTAAATACTTGTCATGTGCAAAAAATCATCTAATGACAAAATGCTTCAAATAAATTAATTAAATAGCCATTACGATGTCATGAAAATTTAAAAATACACTACAAAATTTTTAACATTGCATATATATAAAAATACGAAATGTATATATATATATAATAATCAACAATAACAAACTACTACACAGTGTTTCCTCAAATAAAGCCCATTTTATGAACAACTACATCAAAGCCTTTGTAACTGAAGAAAACAATTGATGTTAATAGTTTCATTTAGTCCTGGAGGATAGTCTGCTTTAAAGCTATTTGCCATTTAGTTTACCTACATTCTAATAAGGCTTTAAAATTACCCACCAAAGGACCATAAACTAATTTATCTAAGACAAAGAATGTAAATTTCTTAAAATTGTTACATAATAAAACATGTCGTGCCAGTGCATTATTCCTGTCTTTGTTTCTCACTGCCAACACATGTTTATAAATCCTTCTCTTAGTGACCTGATGGTCTTGCCAGCATAAAAAGTGGTACAAGAATTACATATTGCGAGATAAACAATACCCACAGGATCACATGTAAACCTGTCCTTTGGCCAAATTCTTGAAAAGTTTCAACTCAACAGAACCTGGGTAATGAACCATTGTTTACTTATAAAAAGGTATGTAACATAAGAAGTATATTTGAAAGTACTTCTAAGACATCACACAATGGGGTCAAAGACCCTGTTGGGACATTTGCTTGTGGCCATTGCAGGCAATATAGATACATAGCCAATTCAGGTTCTGTTGAACAATTTTAAGAAATTTACATTCTTTGTCTTAGATAAAATAGTTTATGGTCCTTTGGTGGATAATTTTAAAGCCTTATTAGAATGTAGAGAAACTAAATGGCAGATAGCTTTAAGAGCCGACTACACTCCAGGACTAAATGAAACTATTAACATCAAGTGTTTTCTTCAGTTACAAAGGCTTTGATATAGTTCATAAAATGGGCTGTATTTGATGAAATACTGTGTAGTAGTTTGTTATTGTTGACTATTATATATATACATTTTCGTATGTTTATATATATGCAATATTAAAAATGTTGTAGTGTATTTTTAAATTTGCATGACATTATAATGGCTATTTAAATAATTTATTTGAAGCATTTCGTCAATGGATGATTTTTTGCATATGACAAGTATTTAAAGGGTGGCTTCAAGCTTTTGTATTTATTCTGATGAAGTTCATGGTGTTTTATTAACTGAACGAAAGCTTATAAGTTTTGTGGTCTGGTTCCTTCCTGGTCTTTGGTTTGCTGCTTTTTGTTCTTTGGAGTTGTTTAGCCATTTTTGGTTTAAATTAAATTCCTTAGTGAAGCTTACTACTGTATTAAGGTCAGAGGTGGTGATGTCATAAGTGAATTTTGATATTTCATCACATAATAGGTTGAGTTTGACATGTTTGTAGCACTTAAGTTCTGTGTGGTTTGTAGTTTGAGCTTTTGGACGTTTAAAGAAAAAGGTCAAAAATTTGTACCCAGACTTCAGTGGGGAAAGAAATAACAGATGAGTAGTGCAAGAGACAACCATATTTGTATGAAATAGGTTAAGAATGCTGTTTCATCTAGTAGGCTCATTTACCAACTGCACAAGGAGAATTTTGATTATTAAGCCAGTATGCAGGAGACTAGAAATGAGTGGTGCAAAGCAAGCTGAACTGTCAAGCATCTAGTCCCCTGATAGTGCATGATGGGTTTCCTTAGAATGGCACCAGCTATTTAATCAATTATTGAAGCTAATTATGTTTTTTTTGTATCTTGGCGTCATTCAGGGTAAAGGGATGATTCTACTCATGATTTAGTATCATATGCATTTGTAACATGCTTGAAATGTTCTGACATGTCTCTCTGCATATCCCTCGGAGCCCCATAATTCGGGTCATTCTTTGCATATCATTCAGGGCCTCATATTTCAGATTGCTCACTGCAACATGCGCCACTACTATGTCATACTTCGTATGTCAAGAGTTAGAGTCCTTACATCCCTTGTAATGACAGAGATCCTAGTGCCTAAAAGAGAACTCATTGTAACCCTCTCCTTGGTCAGCCTTGTGAATGACAAGTCTGTGTGTTAGACAATAGAGTGACCCATAACTGAAATATTTCTTTTTCTGCTGTTGTCCAAAGTGATGATTTTATAGTGTTTTTGAACATGGTGACTCTATTGAATATATGCATGAGTGGCTTAATTTTTTTCTGAGACTTAATCATCTTATTTCTAGGAAGCTCTGGGAGCGATTGTTTTATAGTTTCAACATAAGACATTTTGGGGTAATTAACAGAACTGGCCATACGTAATCTGGCACCCGAGGAGGAAAGGCTGCAGAAGTCACATGAGTTCTAGAAACTCTGAGTTGCAGTTTACAGTTTTTTAAACAAACATAATCAAAACAAGAAATTTAGTCTTATCCTTCAACTTTTGTTTATTTTCCTGCATCCTTTTATCACATCCTGACTGATCAAGATTACACTGTGATAATTAAAACTGGGGGGTCTGGGGGCTCTTAACTGAGAAGACAGATGCTTGTGAGGATTACATGCATTATATATGGGAATAGCACCTGCCCCCAAGCCCTATACCTCAAAATAGGTAGTCACTTGGTTTATCTCCCTCTGGTCTTTATTTGGGAATAAAATTAAGGCACAAATGCTCAGTCAATTTTCAAACTGATACTGCGGCTGTCATATTTATGTAAAGCATGCCTCTTTATCCTCCACCCCCCAAAAGACAGCCATATTCTGATGTCAGGCCGAGACAAAACTGGAAAAAGCAAATGGAATATAACGTATTTCCTGTCAGTCATATGTAAACAGCATGCTTATTTACTCCCCCCAAAAGACAGCCACTTGTATTTGCATCAGCTGCTTGATTGGGAGGAAAATGAAAAAATGATTTCCAGTAATGTTTCCAACTTGTTACTGTACTGTGAATGAATCAGACATTGCATGCAGTTGAAGGTCTGATAGCATGTGACTGTTTTTTAATGCAAAGTATTTGTTTGATATATGAAAGTTCATTCTCTGAAGTTAATTCTGATTTAGTATCTGTCACATGACTGTACACACCTCTTTATTGTAGTATTCTGATAGGTTGATTTTATCAGATGTAAGCAAGTACTTGCACATGCTTTTAATTGTTTTAAATTACAACTTGTATATAAAGTGTTTGTATGGTCTGAAGAACCATCATTTTTAGGTGCGAAAGCACTAACCCGTTTATTAAAATTGTTTAATTATTGCTGCCCTGTTTCGTCCTTCTTACTGTTTTTACTGTTTATTGTTTTGCAAAGTTAAAGAAATAATGACCACACTATCCCAAGCCCAACACAAGGTATGACCTCTGAGGTTTGGGAAGAATGTAAAAATATAATGACCATGTCCCCAGCCCCTCCGACAGGTACAGTGAGCAGGGCTGATTTTAGATGAGGTGGGGGTCAGGGCAGAGGTGATTACTAAGCCCTTGTCAAAATTCACTTAAACAGCCTTTGAGAGAAGGGTCCACATGCCCCTAGAAGTTCTGAGTTTCTAAATATTCTGTGATGCATGTATCCCTTATTTTTTTGAGATATGACTGATCTCTATCCCCAGCCAAGCAGTTATAGCCATGACATCTGATTTTTATATAAAAGTATTTCACCTCTGCAGCATATCTCTCAAGCTACAGACATTGAAAATAGGAACAAAGACCCTTGGAATAGGTACATCCAGCTAAAAATCTGGACATCTACTTAGCATTAAATTTAAAACTAATTTTGAATACCAAATAGCCATAACTGTTCCCATTTCTAGTAGGAATATGGGATACTAATAATAAACGTGTTAAAAAAGTGACAAAAATTGAAAAAGATATGCACGTTATCAAAGAGACAGTCCAAAATCTACAGACTTTGATGACCTGTATTGCAGAATTCTTCCACACATGGTAATTTATTTTTGCTTCAGAAAAAGGAGATGCAAGATGTATGCCCTCTTTCTCTATTGTTGACACTTGTTAGTCATGTGGTCTACCTCCAAAATAGGACATTCTGTGTAGGGGTAGATCAGGCTTAAAAATTGGAAAGTTCCACTTCCCACACAAAAAAACAGAAATCCAGAGAAACATTATCAAAAAATCTGGTTGATTATTGCCAACTGTAGTGTAAAAATAATAACATGCTCCTCAGTCTATACAAACAAGTTAGCACACAGGTTAAAGTATTCTAATTAAGTTGCTTCACACAACTCGAAAGACAGATAAATATTATGAAAATATATCTTGTTAATCACAGCTCAAAACACAGCAATAACACTTTATCATGGAGCCATTTATCTCATCAACTATCCATACAAACCAAAAAACCAGAAAATGTTGCCAAAAAGTACCTGGTTGATCACTGCCAGCATTATCTCACAAACAGTAATAGCACTTATCTTGCCATTCCAGAATCATTGTAGCATATCCCAAATTTTGTCACGTTTTCCTGAATCCCATCCCAATTTAAAATAAATTGAAAAAAAAAAAATCACTTCAAGTGCCTCCCAACCAAGATTTCAGTGTTGTGATGTCTCTACTCTCTTGACCTTGCAACGTTAAACTTGACATGACGTAAATATCAAATTAACTGGTGTAATGCACAACTCCCACCACTTCTGTATAGCTCATTGTGCCACAAGTGCAATTTTTAGTAGGTGTGCTTTATTTATTTTTTAGAGAAAAGAAATATTACTCTAAAACATAAATAAAAAATAAATAGGGGAAAAACATTCTTACAAGCACTGTGCCCTGGTGCTTAGAGAAGGATCATGCTGGTGGTGTGTGTGGTGCTCACAGGGAAAGATTTAAGGTGAGAGGAAAGCCACACCTCTGACAAATGGGATAATTAGTGTTGAGTATAAGTTCATTAGGTCAGATCTGTTTCAAAATAGTGTCTATAATAATTTACATAATCTGATTATCATACCATACCGCTGGATGACTAGCAGAAGTATCCATGAGAAAAAAATACCCAATCCCAAATGTAAGTTTGTGGAGCATTCAGATATATTTGGGACAAGATGAATTGCCAAGTTTGAGTCTTACTGAACTTGTAGAGCTGAAGTAGTTAACTTCATTTGATCAGCAACCTGTGGATTATGGATCCGACACGGATCCGAGCCGGCAGCATACCAAGCAAAAAGATCCGAGCTCCAAGCTCCTCCCCCTTACCCATACTACACTGCAATCTCCTTCCAATCCCCAGATCTCGTTTGCTGCGGCTTTGCCAAACATGGGATTCTTAGAGCTTCGGGCAAGTGTAGCATTTTTTTTACTTCAGACTTTTCTTTTAGTCTACTTTTTTTGTGTGTGCGTGTATCTTAGTACCTTTCTTCGGGTGTTCTTTCTCCCTAGCCTTTATCTCCCCTTTCACCTGTGGTAGTTATTCATCCCTTAGTAGGCCCCTATTTTTCCTTCTTTCAGGTGCACGTGTGTGGCTCTGTGTGTGTGTCTAGTGTGGCTGAGAGTCATAAAGTGACTTTTTCCAAGTGCTGTGAGTGTGGCTATAAGCTGTCGCCAGTGGATGGTTACACTCAGTGCGTGATTTGCTTATGGGTTCCGCACCTTTCTTCGGGCTTCCAGATTTGTGTGGCCTTCAACCCCCGAGCCTTAAGGGATAGGAGGAACAAATTGATTCTGGCGGGTCTTCTACCTGTGGAATCAGCTTCTTCTCCTTCCCTCTGTAGTGACAGCCATGGCTGCGGCTGCCCAGCCAACCGTCCCTCTTCTCCTGTCTGGGACTCACCTTCCCACCTTGTCTCAGGGAGAATGAGAGGCCAAGAAGGATAGAAAAGAGAGAAGGGAGAGAGAGAGAAAAAGAGAGAGAGAAAGAAGCCGCAAGCGGCAGGCCGAATTGGATCCCTCGGCCCCTAGCGCTAAGGTGGTCTCTTCTCCATTGAGATTGTCCAAGCTTTCCTCCCCACGGCTCCGTTCACCACGTTTCTCCCCGGAGCCAGAGGAGGAGACCCGGCCAGCCTCAAGGTCGTCGTCGCGTCAGCGGCTTCCTCCAGGTCTACTCGCAGCATTTCGGAGGCAGATATGGACCGGATGATGCGTCGATTCTTGCAAACTCAGCTGCAGATGGGAGTGTTGCGGCCTCCCCCTCCCCCCGTCCGGGGGGGGGGAGTTCAGCTCCATTGTTCGCCCCGATAGCTCCTTCTCCGATCCGCCACCGGATTTCGGAGTCTTCGGATCTGAGGAGCCCCAGAGCCAGGGGGTCAGCGCCGATGGTTATTACTACCTCGACGCCAGCCATGCCCTCGAACTTATCGGATCCGAGCTCTTGGAGCCAAGAGCTGGGCATCAGATCTGAGGGGGGGTGGTGAGTGTGTCTTCGGCTCCTTTGCGGTCAGAGCACACCATCCTCTCGGGTCTGACCTCTTCGGCTCCGGCACCGATCCCCTCGTTGGATCCGAGGGCCCCGGCCACCTGTCTTAGAGAGGCCGTTTCCCCTTCAGCATTCGACGTGGTGGAGAGGGTTCTCTCTGGAGGATTGAGACCCCACACTCTTTCCTCAGGGTCCGCCCGTGCACCCTCGCAGCTCATTTTGTCCTCCATCATCCAGTCCCCCCAGGGACAGCCTGTGTTGTTGATGCCTCAGCCAGTTCCCCTGGAGGAACATGAATCCATTGGTGAGCCCCCCTCGGACAGTCCCCCCGAGGAGGTCTCTCACAAACGCCTATACAAAAGGAGGCACTTGGACTCCCCTAAGTTCCTCACCGAAGATACTGATTTGGAGGAAGGGGAGGGTTCCCCCAAATCACCCCTCGACGACGTCTCCTTTAGAGACATTATGGAGATACTCTGCCAAGGGGGGGGGTCCACCCAAAAACCCTACTCGGACGAGTCGGTATTCCTGGAGGCGTTCAACACAGGCCCATCTACCTCTTGGGTGTCCCCCGCCATCAGACCCCCTGGTCGATCTGATTACCACCAGAGCGTGGAAGGAGTCGGACACTGTAGAGCCGATACCTCGAAGGCCTGATAAGGTTCTTAGTCCCCCTGCAGACAGAGCTTCATGGAGCAAGGGTTCCCTGGTTGATGCCATGGTGGTGGCGGCGGCCTCCAAAAAGGAACTCTCCCAGGAAAGTTCTTCAGTCCACCCCCCTGACAAGGAGTCTCGGGCAATGGACCGCATTGGAAAGCGGACTTTTGCTTCAGCTACCTTCTCTATAAGAGCCCTGAATTACTTGTCCCATGTAATCAGACTGCAGCAGGACCTGGTCAAAGAGTACGCTGAGTTTCCCCCAGAGTCCATGTCGGCCGAGGATAAATGGACTTTCTCGGCTCGTATGACCACTCTCAAGTCAGTGTCTAATCCTTCTGTGCAGCTACTTTCCCATGCCACAGAGGGAGCCGCTAGAGCTAGCGGGTCTGGTATCGCCTTAAGGCGTCATACCTGGCCTCGACTTTGCGATTTCTCGGAACCCTTCAAGGCATCCTTCGCGAATGCACCCTTTGACGGGTCGACCCTCTTCAGGAAGACCGTCTGCGAGACGCTGGTTCCAAGCGAGAAAGACGGGAAAACGCTGTCAGCCATCGGAATACGCTTCTCTACCTCTCAAAGGTCCTTCCCTAGGAACCAGCAAGGGAAGAAGAAAATGTAGTTCTGGAAATCTCAGCAGGCCCGGAACGCTCAGGACTCCTTCACCCCCAGAGGCAGAAGGGGACAAGGTGGACGCTGGCCCAGAGGCAGAGGGGGACCGAAGAACTTCAGGTCACAAGAACCCTTTTCCGACTGACCCACGCAGCAGCCCTGAGGGGTTGCCCAACTGCTTCTCTCTGGAGGCAGTCTGGGGCATTTTTTGAGGCACCTGGCTCAATGGGAGTCCATCACGACAGATCACTGGTTGCTTCAGATAATATCCAGAGGCTATTCAGTCCCCTTCATAAACAAGCCCCCTTACTCAAGGCGCCTCCCAGATGTCCCACCCACTCAAAGGGAGGCCGCAGCTTTGGAAATAAAAAAAGCTGTTAGAAAAAAGAGCCATCTAGCATGTGCTCCCATACCAGTCCGGATCAGGCATCTACTCCAGGTTCTTTCTAATGCCAAAAAAGACGGGGGACTTAAGGCTGATTCTCAACCTGTCAGCAATGAACCTTTTTGTTGCCAAGGAGAAATTCCGGATGGTCACGATACAGTCCATCCTGCCCCTCTTGCAGGAGGAGGACTGGATGTGCTCCATAGACCTCAAGGATGCATACTACCATATTCTCATGGACAGACAGTCCAGGAGGTTTCTCTGCTTTTGGCTAGGGGCCAGTCATTACCAGTTCAGGGTCTTACCCTTTGGTCTCACCACAGCCCTCATGGTGTTCACCAAAGTCATGGCAGTTGTAGCAGCCCACCTGAGGCAAAAGGGCATACAGGTCTTCCCGTACCTAGACGACTGGCTCCTCACCGCCCCCACCAGACATCTACTTTCTCTAGCCAGGGAATTCTTCCTCCAGATGTCACCCCAGTTGGGGATAACCATAAATGTCAAGAAGTCTTTCCTCCAGCCTGTTCAAGTGTTAGACTTCATAGAGGCCAGGATAGATACCCTCCAGGCCAGGGCCTTCCTAACATCAGACAGACTTCACAGCATAACTCTGCATGTGCTAGCCCTCTTTCAGTCCCCTGCTTCCCGAGCAGAATTAGTCCTGAGAACTTTGGGGTCCATGGCGGCAGCGATCAATCTGATTCCGTAAGCTCGTCTGCACATGAGGGCTCTACAGTGGACGTTGCAAGTCCAGTGGTCTATTCTACACCACCCCCTAGACTTCCCGATTCCCCTCAGTAGGGTTTGCAGGAACTCCCTTATGTGGTGGCTTCAATCCTGAGCCCTTCGGGAAGGATTACCTTTTGGTATGTCACCACCCAAGGGCACAGTGACTACGGATGCCTCTCGCCTAGGGTGGAGGGAGCATTGTGCGGGCAGGACTGTCCAAGGCACGTGGAATCAGACCGAGACCGTACTGCATATAAATGTCCTGGAGATGAGGGCGGTTCTTTTGGCGTTGCAGGCCCTTCATGCCTCTCTTCCTCTGGGGACTATTGCTATCCAGTTGGACAATATGTCAGTGGTCTGGTATATCAACAAACAGGGGGGAACCAGGTCTTACATCCCTTTGCCGAGAAGCCATGAGAGTTTGGGAATGGACGATCTCCACCAACCGCTTCCTGTTAGCAATGCACATTCCGGGTTGGTCCAACATACTGGCGGACAAATTGAGCAGAACTATTCTCTCTCCTTACGAGTGGTCTCTGAATCCTTGTGTAGCGGAACAGATCTTCCTCAAGTGGGGTCAGCCTTGGTGAAATCTCTTCGTATTGCCTTCCAATGCGAATTGCAGCGAGTTTTTCGCTCTAATTCCTCCTTTGGGAGAAGCCCCCAGAGACGCTCTAGTCCATGCTTGGCCGCCCGGTCTTCTTTATGCGTATCCTCCACTTCCGCTTATGACAAAATTTCTGCAGAAAGCTTGCCGGTTGGGGAGCAAGATTATCCTCTTAGCCCCATTCTGGCCTCTTTAAGTCTAGTTCCCCTGCCTGCGGTCTCATCTCATAGCTCCACTCTGGATCTTGGATCCCATTCCGGATCTGATTTCTCATCCCTTGGGAATGGCTGTTCCGAACCTGGACGGTCTCAAGCTCTCAGCTTGGCTGATCCAGTTCCCCTAGTTGCCAGGACTCCCGGTATTTCTTCCCAAGTCAAGTCTATCCTGGTGGCGGCACATAAATCCTCTACCAGGAAGATTTATAGTAGCAAATGGAAACGTTTTTCAATTTGGGCTTCACAAAAGAACTTGGATCCTTTCACCGCTCTTATTTCGGCGGTACTGTAATTCTTGTCTCATATTTTTCAGCAAGGGGCCAGCTCATCTACTGTGAAGATCCAGCTGGCTGCCATTTCTCATTTTCATATTGGGGACAACTTTGGTTCCCTCGCTGCCAGAATTTGTAAGACCTTTCTAAAAGACACTTTTCTTTTGAGACCCCCTGTTAGAAATTCATCCCCGCCGTGGGATCTGACCTTAGTTCTTCAGGCGTTAGTTGCACCTCCCTTTGAACCCACAGCTTCTGTTGATCTGAAGTTCTTGTCATGGAAGACGGCTTTTTTGGTAACAATTATTTCAGCCAGGAAAGTGTCGGAGCTTCAGGCTCTCTGTATCAAACCTCCATACCTTATGTTTCATAAGGATAGGGTATCTCTCGGGACTAATCCCTCCTTTCTCCCTAAAGTTGCTTCCGAGACGAACATTAATCAGTCCATTACTTTGCCTGTCTTTTTCCCTAATTTCCAGAACAAAGGAGAATATAAACTTAATTTGCTGGATGTTCACAGACAGTTACGTTTTTATTTGCACAGGACGGCTGTCTTTCGTAAATCTGATCAACTTCTTGTCTCCTTTGCTAAGCCTTTTCTAGGGAAACCAGTTTCAAAGGTGACTCTCGACAGGTGGATTTTGAGTTGTATCTTACAAGCATACAGAGTGTCTGGCTTACCAGAACCATTGGGAGTTCATGCTCATTCTACGCATTCTATGGCAACGTCTACTGCATTCTGGTCTAGAGTTTCCCTGGATGACATTTGTTCAGCGGCTACCTGGGCGTCCTCTCACACCTTTATCTCTCATTATAAGCTGGATTTGGTGTCTAGAGGAAGGGCTGCCTTTGGCTCTGCAGTGCTTCGAAATATCCTTCCTTAAGGGCCTCCCACGATTCGGGTAGCTGGGGACTCTGTCCCACAGGTTGCTGATCAAATGAAATTAACTACTTCAAATAAAGAAGTTATGTACTCACCATAACGTTCCATCTGAGTAGGTAAACTTCATTTGTCAGCAACCGTCCCTCCCTCCTTCCCCCTGACCTTCATGGTTATTTAGCTGAGCTCGGGGTTCGGACTTATGAGCTTTACTTTGTCCCTGAGTCAGGTGTCTCAGGTTGTTAGTTTGTTTTGTTATTATGTGCAGGTGGCAAATGCAATCTGAGGATTGGAAGAAAGTTGCAGTGTAGTATGGGTAAGGGGGAGGAGCTTGGAGCTTGGATCTTTTTGCGTGGTATGCTGCCGGCTCGGACCCGTGTCGGATCCGTAACCCACAGGTTGCTGACAAATGAAGTTTACCTACTCAGATTGAACGTTATGGTGAGTACATAACGTCTTTATTTTTCTTGATAAAAATAGTGATATCGGGGGGCCAGTACATCCCATTTTTTTTTCTTGTTTTTGGGTCAGGCTTCTAACTTACCTTTTCCCTCTGCTCTTATGTAGCTCTCTTCAGAGTTTTAGAGTTTCATTTTTTGCCAGTTCTGGATTTGTTATTAAAATATTTTCATTTACTACATTGTTTTGTCTGTACCTTCTTGGTCCGGAAAACATACTGTATTTTTCTTCCTTTTTTCAGTCTGACAGTGTATTTTTGCTGCTTCCATTTGTTTCATCTAGTTACTATCTTTCTTGGCTTACTGAGTTGGTAGTGTTAATCTTAAGAAATCAAAACCATTAGCAGTGGCGTATCCAGGAATTTGCAAAAGGGGGGGGGGGTGCAGCCTGGTTAGTTGATGGAGAAGTATAGAGAAGGTCAGAAGGAGCTGCACTGTGTCTTTGTGGACTTAGAGAAAGCATAGGACAGGGTGCCTAGAGAAGAGTTTTGTGGTATTGTATGTGGAAGTTGGGAGTGGCAGAGAAGTATGCAAGAGTGATACATGATATGTAAAAGGGCAGTGTGACAGTGGTGAGGTCTGCCATAGGAGTGACGGATGCATTCAGGTGCCGGTGAGATTACATCAAGTATCAGCTCTGAGCCCTTTCTTATTTGGAATGGTGATGGACAGGTTGACAGACAAGATCAGACTGGAGTCCCCATGGGCTATGATGTTAGCGGATGGCACTGATTTGTAGTGAGAGTAGGGAACAGATTGAGGAGACCCTGGAGAGGTGGCGGTATGCTCTAGAGAGGAGAGGAATGAAGGTTAGCAAGAGTAAGACAGAATATATGTGTGTGAATAAGGGGGAGGACAGAGGAATGGTGAGAATGCAGGGAGTAGAGCTGGTGAAGATGGATAAGTTTAAATACTTGGGAACAACAGTTCAGAATAATGGTAAATGTGGAAGATAGGTGAAGAAGAAAGTGCAGACAGGGTGCAGTGAGTGGAGAAGAGCATCAGGAGTGATTTGTGACAGACGAATACCACTAATAGTGAAACAGAAGGTCTACAAGTTGGCAGTGAGACCAGCTATGTTATATGGGTTGGAGACGGTGACACTGATGAAAAGACAGGAGTCAGAGCTGGAAATGGCAGAGTTAACTATGTTAAGATTTGCACTGGGTGTGACGAGGATGGACAGGATTAGAAATTAGTATATTAGAGGGTCAGCTCAGGTTGGACAGTTTGGAGACAAAGCCAGAGAGGCAAGATTGCGTTGGTCTGGACATGTGCCGAGGAGGGATGATGGGTATATTGGAAGAATTATGCTAAGGATGGAGCTGCCAGGTAAGAGGAAAACAGGAAGGCCTAAGATAAGGTTTATGGATGTGATGTGAAAGGAACTGCAGGTGATTGGTGTGACAGACCAAGATGCAGAGGACAGGAAGAAATGGAAACAGATTATCTGCTGTGGTGGCCCCTAATGGGAGCAGCCAAAAGAAAGTGTGTGTGTGTGTGTGTGTGTGTGTGTGTGTGTGTGTGTGTGTGTGTGTGTGTGTGTGTGTGTGTGGTGGGGGTGCTGTGGGACCTATTCATCCCTATTCCTATATTGCACCCTGAAGCTCTAGAAGACCTGTGTGAGAGGTAAATGTAAACTCTTGGAGAATCAGAATAATAAAACCACAAAAGTTTGTCATAGGTTCATAGGTATTTGCTAGGCTAATGACCACAAGGGCCTTTTTAAGCCGAACCCTGCATCCCAAATCTCTGACAAGTTCTGATACCCTTGATAAGTGTAAGCAGGAGTTTGGGAGATGAAACTTTTACAAGCAGGGGCCTGGGAGATGAACCATTTACAGGTTGTCTGTATCCATAAGAGACATAGGTGCCAAACTAGGGATGAATTTCCTGTTCCACATCCAGTTGTCCAAGTTGCACCTGAATTGGGTTAGGGAGGAACTCTGCTTCACATGGGATGGTGAGCCTGTTCCATAGACAGGGTAGTCTCTGGAATACATGCCTGTCTCTCCAACAGGTCCTATTTATATCACAGGCAAGGTTTATATCTTTACAACAGCAATTCTGGTACTGTTTGCTTTGTGGATATGCAGGAGGTCCATCAGAGTGGGGTCTGATGTGCCCTGTATGCCAGGCATAGATCTCCCTTCAAAAAAGGATATTTCTTCAATTCATGACGTTTTTACTGGGAGTGAGGATCAAACCTTGTACTTTGCCCATGGGAGGAGAACACCTTAACTATTATGCCAATTGGTCTTTCAGTGTAGCTGTTATATCTATTTGCACACTGGCAAAGAAACAGACATATCAAATATTTAAGGATGGGTATTCATTGTCTAAGCTGAACAAAATACCATTACTCAAAACTAATTTTGTAAAGAACATAGTGCATGGCTACATCCATGACCCTATATGTGCTTATGCTTATGGAACAATCTAAAGATTGTAAGCCAGGAATGTAGTCACAAATTTCTCTTGGTGGTTAAACACTCAAATGATTATTGCCTCCACCCATACATCTTAGCTGCCCATGATTTTCAGTGATGTCCCACGTTTGGTTCAAAATCTTCCTCCATCATTAAAAATACAGACTAAATTTACATCAGAAAATGCATGCTAATCCAAGCATTATTATTGGGTAATTTTTTTGTCATCGGTACTAATATTTAAAAATTGTCCCTAATTAGGGACCGTTCTACCTACTTCTGGACAAGGGTGTAGCTAGGCATACCACTGGTACTCTACCGAATACTATTTTCTATACAATGCCCTTGCCAAACACATCACCCAGTATAAAGACCACTATTTTAGATTTTTAGTGATTGATCAGATATCCGAAGACAAGAGAGGGGCTCCTTTACATTTGTTCTTGGAGGCATCAGAATTAAGGTGGCAGATTAGACTAAATGCCTATGAATTACCTGGGTTGAATGACGGCTGCTCTATTAGCAGCCTGTTAAAGTTGAGAAACCAGTCTAGATAATACATTATCTTGTACCTGTCTGGTTATTTTTTACTTTTTTACATATATTGTTTTATATATATATATATATATATATATATATATATATATATATATATATATATATATATATATATATACTTTTTTACTGTGCATATTCCAATTTATTTATTATGTGTAATTATTATTGTGTATTTCAGCTTAGAGTGGTGACTTAGTAATGTATGACTCACATTCACTGAGTGTTTCCTAGATTTGTTTGACCCATACCTATTGTGGTTTTAAATTGCGATGTGATTATGCTTTTAAATTTAAACTTAGGTAACCTTCTGTCTGATTGGTTAATTTGATTACCAACGAGGTTCCTGGTATTATTTAAGTTTTAATTTACAATTTTGTAATGTCTGAAGAAGTCTGCTTATGCAAGCAGACGAAAAGCGCTTCATTTATTAAACTTCGTGTTGTCCTGAGAGTGCTGGATTATTTTTGAATCACCTTACTGCTTTGGATCCGTTTTTATTTCTTAGTTTGCGTTTTCGTTTACATAGCAGTTCATGGCATCTGGATCCGTCAGTAGTGATGGTTTTTCACCTAACGCTACACCTGCATTACTTAGGAGCTGCAATAGTGCGTTGTCAGCACCAGCTATCACTCCTATGGCAGCTCAGGACAAATTGTTCGATTCTTTGTTCCAAAGGATGGACTCGCTTTGTGCGAGACTAGACAAACTGAATACACAACAACAAGACATGAGAAACTTAATTTTGCCTTTGTCAGGCAATTTGAAAACCACTCTTGCTGATCCTACGCCAGGGGGCGTCCTATTTCTGTGTGAAGCCAATACACAACCGTCTCAAATTAATACACGTAAGGAAGCGAGTGTTCCGCTTCCTTCAGGCACTATTACTGAACCTCCTCTGTGTCCTGGATTGAGTAATGTATCTAACTCTAATGAATGTACTGAAACAGGAGATTTTCAACCAGCCACTGTTTCAGGTGGCGATATACAGCGTTACCCAGTACTTTCTCAGCAACTGGGACACGTAAACGACCATATGGACTCTAACTTATTGAATGGAATACCTGTTCTTGGCAATTGGCTATCGGAAGATTTTGTGTTTTCTAGACATGGGGATGGAACAACTAATACGCGGATTCCTAACCAAGTCGAACATCATGAGGTAAACAATTCCATAACAGTCAAACTTAAATTATTTGACAAATTACTTCTAAAGCTTAAAAAGTTACAGCTTGAAATATCGTATTTTAAGGAGTGTCTTGACTGTAAAGTGATACCAAAAGGTTTAAGGCACTTTCAGTATCCGACAGGCTTGGTTTTGAACTCAGATTTTCATAAGGATCTTTTAAAATTAGTTGACCAGCAAGGCTTTGACCTATTAACACTAATGATTAAGCATTATTCCATTTGGGTAGGTCAGTTAACTACTGAAATAACTGAGTTGGACAATACCATTAAAATGCACGAAGAATTTAATAGGTATAAATATGACTACAGTCGATGCTTTAACAGCATCGACCAGTATCTGAACAAACTCAAGCTGAACAAGGTTAAAAAACTGGATCATGACTGCAAGGCCTATGAACAAGGGGCAGCGTACCCCCCTCCTGCACCATCACAAGCTTGGCAACACTCGACGGCTAATATTAATGGCCCCATTGTCGCCAATGACGGAAGACAGAATTCCGTCAGTGATGTTCTAACTACTAGTATTAGAGACTTGGACTCTTTTGTAGATACACAAACTGAACATGTAGTCAGGAGGAGTGAGAGGTTGCAAAATCGGAGACAACAATCTAATAAAGCAACCACATCAGTGTACAATGGCCAACAGCAGGTTTTTCACAATGCCAGTCGTTTGGGGGCTATTCCAAAACAACGGAACAATTACCAGCAGCAAAACAAGGGGAACTATCAGAAATTGAACCAACAGAGACTGTAACAAATAGTCCTGTCAGCAACTTGGGCCCTCCCTTAGAGAAATGTTATGATGGGAGTATTGTTGCAAATGCTGACAGTAATCTTTTATGTATTGACCATTTATATTTTGGGAACATGGTTGCCCCCATTGCTACTAATATTACTAACTTAGTTAACAATACTCACACCCATTTGGATTTTTCTATTAATGAAGTTGTGAAACCGGTTATTACCACCAACAAAATAGGTGATTTTAATATTTATAATTTTTCCTCTGTTACTATTCCGAGTGACCTAGCAGATTTTTTATCCAAAGGGCAAACATATGATGTTAAGTTGTCAATCTCGCCTTCATTCTTGCTTGATGGGTTCGGAGCCGATCCCTCGGCTCCGACTCGGCACTTGCTTTAGCTCGAGAACTCCTTTTACCAGCTCGAGGCAGCCCCATATCCCATGATGCTAGGCAGGAAGTACCCAGATCTCGTTTGCCGCTTGGGAGGTCTTCTCTTTACCAGCTCCTGGTAAGTAATTCACTTTTGTGACATTTAAGCCCCTTTTTAGTTAAAAACTTTTTATTTTTGATAGTTTAACTTTAAACTTAACTTTTCTGACAGAAATCCCTGTCTCTTTTAAATTTTTTTAGTCAGTTAATTTCCCTATCCCATCCCCCCCCCCCCTGTTAGGGTGTGTGTGTTGGTTTATTTTACTAAATACCTTTTTGGTATTAATTTAATTTAATTGGACTGGTGTGTGTGTGTTTTTTGGGCACCATGTCTAAAGAGAGGGTTTCAGGTTTTAAGAAGTGTGACTCGTGCTGTCAGAAGATGTCTCTGACAGACGGTCACACTTCTTGCCTGTACTGTTTAGGCCCTCTTCACCTGCAGGACTCCTGTGCTATTTGTCACTCCTTCAGCCAGAGAGTCCTGCAGGAGAGAAGAATAAGTTGATTCTGAGGGGTCTTCTTAAGCGGAGGGCTCTCCGGCTAAGTCGGCCCACAAAATCAACAAAATCTGCCAAGACCGAGGCTTCTGTTTCTAAGCCTGTGGCCTCGGCTCCGACTTCGTATAGAGTCGAGATCGGCTCGGCTGGAGCGATTCTGGATCTACTAAGCCGGCCCGATGGCTATCGGTGCGAATCTGCTGACCACTGTGGTGTCGGTTCCGACCGGCTCCGACACCCACGTGTACGGCATCGGTGTCGGCTCCGATCGGCTCCGACACCCATGTGGCACAGGCATCGGTGTCGGCTCGATCGGCTCCGACACCGTTACTTTGGTGGCTGTATCGGCTCGGCTGGAGCCGATACATCGAAGCGTTCTGCGGCTCCGAAATCGGTGCCGACAGGATCAGTAATATCGGGTCCGTTGACCCATTCCAGGTAGAGGTCGAGGGCTCCTTCCTTGGAGCCGATACTTTCGGCTCGGCCTCCCTCTTCTATCGGGCGGAGCCATCGGAGCCGATCTTCAAGGTCAACCAGGTTGTCAGACCATGACCTAGAGAGAGTGGTCAGTAGATTGCTCAAGTCACAGGTACTGGCCCAAATGCTACACAGTCCGTCTCAGCAGGCGACTGTTGGTCCACACCCGTTACAGTTCCTCCTTCAACTCTACCCCAGAGTTTGGAGTTGGAGTCTTCGGGCATGGTTACTGCTACGGCTGGAGGACGGATACCCCTTCTGTTCCTTCAGCCCCTACTCTTATCTCCTCTTCCTTAGAGGGATTCGGTGGTCGGGCTTCCATGGTCTCCTCCGAGGGTGAGTGGCATCGGACCCTTGTCGAACCGCTCTTCCCCTTGGAGCCTCGGCCTTGATGAGCTCCCCTCCGACTTCTGCCTCGGCCACTTCCCTTTCGGTCGCCCCTGGACTTCCTAGCTCTTGGGAGCGGGGTCTCTCGGACCTGCCTGGGAGGGGAGCATTCGGGGTGATGAAGAGTGTACTGGCCACTGGTATCAGTGAGCAGTCTCTTCCCGTAGCTCCTCCCTCTATTGTACCTGTTGACATCTCTGCCACTTCTCTTGCTACAGGACCCAGAGATCCTCCGCCTCAGGTTTCCCCATTGGGAATTTCCCCTCTTCCGAGGATTCTCCTGATGTTTGGAGATCCTCCTAGGAAGAGGACTTGTAAGAGGAAGCATGTAGACTCCCTGAGTCTGTCACTTCGGATACTGACTTTGATGAGTCAGAGGGATCCCCTAGATCCCCTCTGAGGATGTCTCCTTCTCAGACATCCTAGAACTTCTGAAACAGAGGGGAACTGGCCCACCAACAATCCCTCTGAGGATGAGTCAGTATACCTAGAGGCGTTTGGATCTCGGCCCTCCACCTCCTGGGTGTCTCCGCCTTTCGACCCCCTTATGCAGGTTATAGCACGAAGGCGTGGACAGCTCCTGACTCTGTAGAGCCAGTCCCTAGGAGGCCTTCTAAATTTATAACTGCCCCTAGTGACAAACAATTCCTTACAAAGGGTGTCCCGCTGATGCCATGGTGGTGGCTGCGGCCACCAAAAAGGAACTTGCAGATCCTTCCGTGCCCGTCCATCCTCCTAATAAGGACTCTAGGACCATGGATAGATGCAAGCGGATGTTTTCCTCAGCGACCTTTGCTATCGTTCGCTGAATTATCTTTGTCACTTCACCAGACTCCAGAGATATCCTGAAGGAGCTGGGAGAAGTAGTTCAGGATCCTACTGCTGCAGGGGCCCAAGAAAAGATTGCTTCGCAGCTAGGAACCCTCAATTCCATTGCTAACTCCTCCATGCGGCTAATATCTTATGCTGCTGATGGGCGAGTAGAGCCGAGGCACAGGTGTGGCTCTTAGGCGCCAAGCCTGGATGCGGCTATGTGATTTTAGGAGGATCCCTTTAAGGCGTCCTTCACAAATTCTCCCTTTGATGGGTCAGCTTTGTTCGGCCCTCAGGTGAAGGAGACCTTGACCAGGTGTGAGCAGGACGGCAAGACTCTTTCTGCTGTTGGAGTCCGCTTTCCACCCTTCTAGGCCTTATCCCAACGGCCAGAAGGTTGGGAAGATGTGGTTCCGTAAATCTCAAGGAGTCGCGGATTCACGTGGTCAGTTTACCCTAGAGGCAGAGGGGTAACAACAACAGGCCGCTCTAGAGGCAGAGGGGGTCGAAGAATCAGGGCAACAGGGAGTCTCTTCCTGAGAAGCCCTTTCAGCATCCCTGAGGTGTTGCCCGGCTGTCCCTCCTTGGAGGCAGTCGGGGGAAGATTATCACTGTACCCAGAAGCCTGGCATTCCCTCACTCAAGACAGATGGGTACAGTCGATCATATCCAAGGGTTACATAATTCCTTTCGAGGAAAGTCCCTTCCCCTCAAGTTCCCTTCCAGATGTACCCGGTCTAAGGGACATTGCAGAGTTAGAGATCGCAAAACTACTGCAAAAAAGAGCCATTCAGCCAGTTACAATAGACCATTCAGAGCCGGAATCTACTCAAGGTTCTTTTTGGTCCCCAAAAAGACGGGAGACTGGAGACCAATATTGGATCTCAGCAGACTCAACAAGTCTGTCAGGAAGACAAGATTCGAATGGTCACTCTTCAGTCAATTCTACCCTTCTTACAGAAGGACAACTGGATGTGCTCAATAGATCTTCAGGATGCGTACTATCACATCAAAATTCACAGACGCTCCAGGAGATTTCTCCGCTTCGGCTGGGGTCCAGTCATTTCCAGTTCAGAGCCCTGCCCTTTGGTCTCACTACAGCCCCAGAGTGTTCACCAAATGCATGGCAGTGGTCACGGCTCACCTGAGACGTCAAGGATTCCAGGTGTTTCCGTATCTCGACGACTGGCTCCTGTCAGCCACCACCAGGCATCAGCTTATACAAGCCAGGGATTACACAATAGACCTTTGTTCTCATTTGGGCATCTCAATCAACTTGAAAAGTCATCCTTATCGCCCTGCCAGTCTATTACCTTCATAGGCAAACTTAAACACTGTTAGGATGTCAGCTACCCTTACAGAACAAAGAGTTTCAGACATTCAGACTCATGTCAGGATCATTCTGGCCAGCAAGAAAGTACAGGCCAGAATGGTTCTAAAAGTTTTAGGTCTTATGGCTGCGGCCATCACTCTTCTTCCCCTGGCTCGATTCTACATGCGCCTCCTTCAGTGGATGCTGTTCACACAGTGGTCATACCAGCAACTCCCAATGCGTCACCAGATTCTGGTGACACAAACATGCAAAGAACATCTTGCTTGGTGGATCACATCACCTCAGGTTCACCAAGGCAGGTGCTTTGTACCTCCGTCCCCGATAGCCACTGTCACCACGGATGCCTCCCTGATCGGGTGGCGGGGTCATTATCAGGGCAGGATGGTTCATGGGACGTGGCAACCGTTCGAGTACCATCTGCACATAAATGTCCTGGAGATGAGAGCAGTGCTTTTAACGTTGCAAGCCCTGAACGACTTTCTTCCCGTAGGGACAATTGCAGTCCACACAGACAACATGTCTGTAGTTTGGTATATCAACAAACAGGGCGGAACCAAGTCCTACCCTTTGTGTCGAGAAGCGCTCAGACTTTGGCAATGGGCGATCTCCTCTCATCGGTTTCTGGTAGCAACGCATATCCCTGGGAAAACCAACATTATAGCGGACAGATTGAGCAGAGCTATTCTCATGCCTCACGAGTGGTCTCTCAAGCAATCCATAGTGGAAGAGATTTTTCTGGAATGGGGTCGTCCATGTTGCGATCTTTTTGCTACTCCCCAAAACAGCAAATGTCCAGACTTCTTCACCCTCTTCCCTCTATCAGGCCATCCCCCCAGAGACGCTCTGACCCAGGATTGGCCCCAGGGACTTCTTTATGCTTTCCCTCCCTTTCCTCTGATCCCTCAGGTGATCCAGAAAGCTACCGTTTTGAGAGCCAAATTGATTCTCATTGCCCCTTACTGGCCTCGACAAGTTTGGTTTCCGTTCCTCCATCATCACCTTTTGGTGCAGCCGTGGCATCTGGACCCAGTTCCAGATCTACTGATTCACCAATCCGGTCAGCTGCACCGGTCAATCCCTTCTCTCAACCTCACAGCATGGTTGCTCCACTTCCTTCCTTAGCCAGGCTTCCTTTGATCTCTAACCCAGTTAGAGATATCATAGTAGCTTCACTAAAATCCTCTACCAGGAGGACTTACACAAGCAAATGGAAACGTTTCTCTTATTGGGCTAAGGCCCGAAATATTGATCCTTTTACTGCCCCTGTTCAGGCAGTTCTGGACTTCTTAGCAGAGATTTTTCATGCAGGCTCCTCTTCTTCAACAGTCAGAGTTCAATTGGCTGCTATTTCTAATTTTCATGTCGGGATAGCAGATCATAATATTATGTCCCATAGGCTCTGCAAGGCCTTCTTGAAAGGAATTTTCCTACTAAAGCCCCCAATCAGGAATCCTCCTCCTCAGTGGGATCTAAATTTAGTGCTGACATCCTTGATTCTTCCCCCCTTCGAGCCAGCTGTTTCTTGTTCCCTGAAATATCTTTCTTGGAAGACGTTATTCCTAGTGGCTATTACATCTGCCAGGAGGGTGTCTGAACTTCATGCTCTTTCAGTTCGACCCCCCTATTTGATTTTTCACAAAGACAGAGTATCCTTGAGAACTAATCCATCCTTTTTACCCAAGGTCGCTTCAAAAAACAATCTGAATCAATCCATTGATCTCCCGTATTTTTCCTAACAATTCAGATAGAGCTGAACAATAGCTACAGTATCTTGTCGTCCTCCGTCAGCCCAGTTTTTATTTGGACAGAACAATTAAATTTAGATTATCTGATCAACTTTTTGTTTCCTATGCGGATAATAAAAAGGCCTACCTGTTTCTAAAGTGACTTTGTCCAGATGGCTTTCTTCGGTCATCACTGAAATTTATACGATCAGGGGAAAACAGCTGTGCTCAAAACCTAAAGCACATTCAACTAGGAGTTTAGCTACTTCTACAGCTTTTCAGGCTAGACTGCCTTTTGACACTATCTGTGCAGCGCCACTTGGGCCACTCCTCACACTTTTGTTTCCCATTACAAATTGGACTTGGCCTCCAGGGACAGAGCCAGTTTTGGCTCTACAGTCCTCAAGAGTTTGTTCCATTGAGCCACCCAGGATAGAGGTGCTAGGGGCGGTCCCATCAAGCAAGAATGAAGGCGAGATTGACAACTTAACATTAAGAAGTTATGTACCTACCATAGCGTTCCATGTTAGTTGTCTTCTCTGCCTTCTTTCTTCGACCCTCCCTCCTTCCCCTGGCCTGGACAGACCTTGTATAAGAAACTATTATGCTAAAGACCATTCAGACCTGGTCCTTTTTCCATCTGTAAGTTTCTTCTTCCTTTGGGAAGTATTTTATGCTTGGTGTTATTGCCCTTTTGTCAACAAACGAGATCTGGGTACTTCCTGCCTTGCATCATGGGATATGGGGCTGCCTCGAGCTGGTAAAAGGAGTTCTCGAGCTAAAGCAAGTGCCGAGTCGGAGCCGAGGGATCGGCTCCGAACCCATCAAGCAAGAAAGAAGGCGAGAGAAGACAACTAACATGGAACGTTATGGTAGGTACATAACTTCTTTTCCTCAACAAAGGTTTGACATAGTAGGGACTATTATAGACATCAAATTGTTCACCCGTAAGTTAAACTTTAACTTGCTGTTTGACAACAACACTAAGCAATAACATTCATGATAACCCAATTAGGGTACCCAGTACATTTAACCCCCCACTGCACCCTATAATTCAATCTTTCGAAAACATGTGTGAACTTGACTTAAGGCAGAAGAACATGTATTTATCTAATATTGGAGCAAAGGATATATGTAGGGAAGAACTGGAACTACTTGATTTTGTTAAGTCGCACAGTTTACGTATCTGTAAACCAGATAAAGGAGGGGGAGTAGTGGTGTTTGACAAAGTTGATTATTTTGATAGAATGCTTGACCTACTTTCTAATGACGCGTACATTTTGAGCTCTAGATCTGAAGTTAATAAAGCTTATCATAACATCAAAAACAACTTAGACGAAATGTTTTTTGAAGGTAGATTAGACCAGGATCAGTACAAATACCTCACCACTCTATACCCTAGGTTTCCTTGCCTTTTTGGGATCCCAAAGATACACAAGGATCTCTTTAACCCCCCTATGCGTCCACTAGTTGATGGACGAGGATCTCCTACATATTCTTGTGCTAAACTTGTAGATTCTATATTAAAGAAATATTTGAAACAGGAAGAACAAATCTGTAAAGATTCATGGTCTTTCCTGGAAAAAATAGGGGAACTGACATTCGATAAAAAATATAACTTTTTGACAATCGATGTCAAAGATTTATACACCTGTATCCCCCTACAAGTAGCAATAGAATGGGTGGGTTTCACTCTTAAGAACAAGGGCACCCCAGTTGATGAAATCTCACTAGTCATGGAACTTTTGGACATGATTTTTATTTAACAACTATTTTATGTTGGGTGAGAATTTTTATCTACAAAAAATTGGGGTCGCCATGGGTTCACCCTGTGGGGCAAGTCTAGCCAATATGGTAATGTCCTATTGGGAAAAGGAGAACGTACTGAATAACCAAGCACTCACGTCTAAAATTAGGTACTATATACGATACCTTGATGATATTTTTATTTTGCTAGAGGGAGATGAAACTGACAGCAAGGTGATTTTGGACTCTTTCAACTTGTCCACGGACTTTTTGTCTTTTACTTCCAACTTCAGTGAAAATGCCATTGCATACTTGGATATATGGTTAGTGAAAAATGAGGATTTGAACAATTATGTAGCTGGCATTTATAGAAAGCCTACACATTCCAACTCTTTTCTACATTTTAGTAGTTGCCACCCGAACTACCAAAAAAGGTCGGTAGTGAAGGGGCAGCTGGTTAGAGCAGCCCGTATGGTGAGCATAGAAGAAGACTTTCATAATGAGTGTAAACTATTAGTTAATATGTTCCTTCATAGAGGGTATCCTCAACCCCTACTTGAAAGTTTAGTAAAAGAGGTTATGAATAAGAGACGGAATGGCATATATCAACCTATTCTCAAGATTGATTTAAATAGGGAGCCTGCCAATATGGATGTATCTGTGCCAACTAGACAAGTTGATTTTTTGTTGTATGACTCTAACATGAATAATAGATTAATTTTGACATACTGTCCTAATAGCCATCTTATTCTGGACATTATTACCAAGAACTGGAATGTCTTCCGTGGTAACCATGCAGTGTTTGGCAAAGTGGGTAATAGACCCGAATTCACTTTTAGAAGAGGCAAAAATCTGAAATCTTTGCTAGAACAACCCAACGGCATCCCCACACGAACACCTGGCATGTATAAATGCCAAAATTGCAACCAGTGTAGACACATCCACAAATCTAATCGATTTATAATTGATAATCATAGATTCGATTTACGTTGTAGATGTACCTGCAAATCTAGGATGGTTGTATATTTAGCTCAATGCCAAAAATGTACAGGATTCTATGTGGGAAAGACTGAGCGTAGATTAAGAGAGCGAATCTACGAACACCAATATGCCATTAGCAAAGAAAAACCAGACAATGCCTTTGCCAAACACATCACCCAGTATAAAGACCACTATTTTAGATTTTTAGTGATTGATCAGATATCCGAAAACAAGAGAGGGGCTCCTTTACATTTGTTCTTGGAGGCATCAGAATTAAGGTGGCAGATTAGACTAAATGCCACCTGGGATGAATGACGGCTGCTCTATTAGCAGCCTGTTAAAGTTGAGAAACCAGTCTAGATAATACATTATCTTGTACCTGTCTGGTTATTTTTTACTTTTTTACACATACTGTTTTATATATATATATATATATATATATATATATATATATATATATATATATATATATATATATATATATATATATACACTTTTTTTACTGTGCATATTCCAGTTTATTTATTATGTGTAATTATTATTGTGCATTTCAGCTTAGAGTGGTGACTTAGTTATGTATGACTCACAGTCACTGTGTGTTTCCTAGATTTGTATGACCCATACCTACTGTGGTTTTAAATTGTAATGTGATTATGCTTTTAAATTTAAACTCAGGTAACCTGCTGTCTGATTGGTTAATTTGATTACCAACGAGGTTCCTGGTATTATTTAAGTTTTAATTTACAATTTTGTAATGTCTGAAGAAGTCTGCTTATGCAAGCAGACGAAAAGTGCTTCATTTATTAAACTTCGTGTTGTCCTGAGAGTGCTGGATTATTTTTGAATCACCTTACTGCTTTGGATCCGTTTTTATTTCTTAGTTTGCATTTTGGTTTACATAGATCCTATTTATATCACAGGCAAGGTTTATATCTTTACAACAGCAATTCTGGTACTGTTTGCTTTGTGGATATGCAGGAGGTCCATCAGAGTGGGGTCTGATGTGCCCTGTATGCCAGGCATAGATCTCCCTTCAAAAAAGGATATTTCTTCAATTCATGACTTTTTTACTGGGAGTAAGGATCAAACCTTGTACTTTGCCCATGGGAGGAGAACACCTTAACTATTATGCCAATTGGTCTTTCAGTGTAGCTGTTATATCTATTTGCACACTGGCAAAGAAACAGACATTTTAAATATTTAAGGATGGGTATTCATTGTCTAAGCTGAACAAAATACCATTACTCAAAACTCATTTTGTAAAGCACGTAGTGCATGGCTACATCCATGACCCTATATGTGCTTATGCTTATGGAACAATCTAAAGATTGTAAGCCAGGAATGTAGTCACAAATTTCTCTTGGTGGTTAAACACTCAAATGATTATTGCCTCCACCCATACATCTTAGCTGCCCATGATTTTCAGTGATGTCCCACGTTTGGTTCAAAATCTTCCTCCATCATTAAAAATACAGACTAAATTTACATCAGAAAATGCATGCTAATCCAAGCATTATTATTGGGTCATTTTTTTGTCATCGGTACTAATATTTAAAAATTTTCCCTAATTAGGGACCGTTCTACCTACTTTTGGACAAGGGTGTCGCTAGGCATACCACTGGTACTCTACCGAATACTATTTTCTATACATTAGTTAAAGAAACCATGACTTTTTTTAAGCAATACTGTGTCCACAACTGTCTAAATTAATGCTTTCAACAGGAGCCTCATAGAGTGAAAAAATATTTATTTCATGTTTTTACAGAGAAAGTGATGCAAAACTGTTAATGGGGGGGGTGAACGTTTCCATTTTTCAAACAACAGGTGGTTTGTGGGGCAGAAATACGAGCACTCAATTACATATATTCCTTGCCTACATCCCTGCTTCTGGAAGTAAAACATTGAGACCTATGCCCCTACCCCAACCACATGTTTGAACATTAAAACACGTTCAGATCAAAGCCAACAATATAACCCTGTACACCAGAAAAAATATATATAGTATTTTCACTTTTGCCTATGTAGGTATATTCCACACCTCTCAACTGTCCAGATTTTTGCAGAATGTCTACGTTTTTGCCCAGTAGTTCTGATGTGTTAATCATAAAATGTGTGGTTTTCTGGCAAATCACCATTGACTGAAGTCACTAAATTATGACATGGATGCTTGTTGCGAGGTAGGGTGAATGCTTGGGGCTAAGTTGTAGCAAAGTTGATCTGTTATGTCTCCAGCATATTTCTTTTTACCCCATGATCTCTGTAACACTTTGGTGCGGCAGTTCGTTGGTACCAGCAAGGGTGACCGCGTGTGGCGCTGTGAAGAAATTATAATCTTACTTTCTCTTTAATGTTTAAATGCACAGCAGTCTGTTTAGGTTTAGACTTAATTGTTTAACTAACCCAGTATTTCATAAAACAGATGTATAAAAAAATAAACACCAACAGATGTATAAAAAAATAAACATATGTATGCAAGCATAGTTTCTATTGCTGCGCACCTTGATATAACAATGGAAGTACAGCACATTTCATTATGCTAGTACTTCACTGTGTACTGACTGGGACCTACATAGCTGATACACTATTGTTGCCATCGCCCCCCAAAAAATCCAGGTTGGCAAAATGAAGAAAAAAGTACCACAGCCTAGATCTACACAGGCATGCATACGCACACACACACTTCGATCAGCTGTTGTGCTACAGACAAGTACTATGACAACTACAGCAGTTATAACACAGAAGTTTAACTACTCAAACTAGTGCAGACAGCTTAATGTCTCTCAGGCCCCCCACTCCCTTCAAAAGGACTGCAAGGCAATTATATATGTGTAATGCATGGGTGCAGGGGGGTAGTAGCCCCCTTGCTGATGTGTGTGGCCGCCTTTCACTAATGTTAAGTTTGTAATGCCCAACATTAGAGCTACAGTTTTTTATACCTTAACCAGCTTAATAAGAACAATTAAGAAATTTGCAAAACACTTAACGGACTACCCTATCGGGATGCCAGATAAGTCAGCTCCACCCAAACCTGCGTCAAGTACGATGGCATATCCTAACAAACAATCACTGAGCTTGAGTACTTCTCAAATATCCATAATTTTAAAGAACATTGCTGATTTCGACTCAAGTCTTTAGCTCTGTCCCTCTTATGCCCTTGTAAAACTGATGACCTTTGAAGAAAAGATTGTGAATTATACACAAGTAAGTAATGACAATAACTAGACTTCTTTTACTTCAGTAAAAGTAAATTAAGTCACTATCTCAAGTTAAAAGTACTAAAATTAAAAAAAAAAGTTTACAGGAAAATATATTATTGGAGAGGACATGAATCCAGATAAATAGCAAAAAAATAAGTCATTCAGAAAAAGTAAATACGATATCTGGAATACACAGCTGATACCATACAAAGAATGCAACAGACAGCTGCTCCGTTCAAAATGAAAACGTAGAGTCTTTAATGTAACAGGAATAAGCGCTTTCACAGTTTAATCCCAACACTGCTTCATCAGATAATGAATGACACTACTAAGCTCTCTGAAATACTACGCATAAGCCAATCAAAACAAGAGCTAACATCACGCCCCTTAAAAACATATCCCATAAATAAAAATAAATAAATACAAATCTATAAATAAGTCACATAAAACTATATATAAATATATATAATAAACTTAAAAATAAACATCATATATGTAAAAACAATAAAAATAGCCTATCTAAATAGTCTCCTCACTTTAAGGGCAAGTTTTAAAGGGACATGGCTATTCAAGCCCTTCCCTTTATATGACTGCATCCTAAGGATCCATTGTGACTCAATCCTCTCAGTGTGATTGCGAATATCACCCAGTCTCAAGGACTCATGTACTCTATCTGTCACCCTAAACTTGAACTTATGATGTTCTCCTTCAGTCGTAACATGTTTTGCCAATGCATTACATTGAGTAATTATGTTCTCTTATCCTGTCTCTCAGTCTACGATTGCACTTCCCTATGTAAAATGAGAGACATCTGACGCAATGTGCCACTAAATCATGTTTGTAGTATTACAATCTGCGTGTACTTTAAAACTAAACCTACGTCCATCAATGGGACTACTAAATACACTATCAGTCTCAATATAGGTGCAGACGTTACAGTTACCGCGTGGGACATTGCCTATAGTAGCAGGAGCCAAATCCATATCGCTGTTCCTATCTGGATAACAAAGCATTCATTTTAAATTATTTTTATTTTTATATCTAAACCCTGGTCGTACTCCAACTACTTCTTTAATTTTGTCATCAGTAAGGAGTATGGGCCAATGCTTCTTGAAAATCTCAGTAATTGCCCTAGTGTCACTATTATATTGCATAGGTATAGTCAGGGTATCAGATGGCATATTCCTCCCTTCAGATACCTCAACAGTTCTACCAAAAAATGGTCTCACTCTACTACCTCTAAGTTCAATGCCGGCATGAACACCCAATTCTATCTTCCTATTCCTGTAGCCTCTCTTACTAAATTGTTTACCAAGATTCACTATCTCATCTTTAAATCTTGGGTCATTATCATTCAGGCGGGAGACCCTCATCCCTTGTCCTTTAACTATATTGTGAAAGACGTGGTGTGGGAGCATGCTGGTATGATGAAGGAACGAGTTCCTATAGCATTCTTTTCTATATAGATGTGTAGTAAAGGTTCCATTAATGCTTCTCTCTATAGTGATATCCAGGAAATCAATACTATGCCTTGAATATTTAGAAATAAACTTCAGGAAATGAGTAGTCCCTTGTAGATATTGTATAAATCCAAAGAGGTCTTCCTCATCCCCATTCCATAGCAAATACACATCATTTACAAAGCAATTGTAGAAACTAATCTTACCAAGAAATTCATGTCCCTCCAGAACAAACTTATCTTCCCAATAGGCCAATACCATATTGGCGTAGCTGTTGGCACAAGATGTGCCCATAGCTACGCCAGAAGTTTGGACATATTTGCCATCGAAAATAAATACCTTATTTTCGAGAATGGTCTCAATAAGTAGACCAATAAAGTCTATAACTTTGCCATCATAACTACTGTGTAGAGATAAATATCTACTTACATAATCAACTCCTATCCCATTAGGTATAACCGTAAATAGGGATTGAATGTCTAAGGTTATCATCATAACCTCGGGGGGTATAATGTTATGCTCAACAAAGGAATAAAGATTCTGTAGAAAATTTCTAGAATCACGTAAAACCACATTCGATTTATCCAAGATAGGTCTCAATTGCTTCTCTACAAAAATAGAACCGGGTTCCGTCACCCATCTGGCTCCTGCTACAATCGGCCTGAAAGGAGGAGTCACTGAATCCTTATGAACTTTGGGAAGACCATGAAAAGTTGGAACACATGGTGACTTAACAGTTAGATAGTCTGCTAATTCTACATTAATACATCCATTGCATACACAGTCCTGTATTATATTATGAACACTATCTATAATGTGATGTACCTCATCAGCAGTAATTCTAATATAAGTAGACTCATCACTTAACATAGTATCGATGCTATCAAAGTAAAAACTCCTTTCCATGACTACAATTGCCCCGCCTTTATCGGCAGGGTGGACAACTACACTTTCATGATTTCTAAGTCTATTTAGAGCTGTTTTCTCTTTAGCCGATAAGTGCCTATTATTATTCTCAAACATAGCTCTAATATCATCCTCACATAGCCTAGAAAAGGCTTCAACTAAAGGATGGTTCTGAGGTACAAAACTACTTGGTTTCTTGAAAGTATGTACAGAATGACTATTAGTCTCAGAAAAAATCAGCTTAAGCATTAAGTTTCTACCAAATAATTTCAAATCTAGTAAAATGTTCACTTCATCTGCCCCACCAGCAGGAATGAAAGAAAGTCCTCTCTCCAAAACTGAGAGTTCTGCTGAAGACAAAAGAGCATTTGAAAGATTATACACTAAAGACTGTTCGTATTCTGCCACATCTTTTTCAAGGTCCTGTTCCCCGCTATCTCGGGAGGTTGTTTCCTTTTCTTCCTCCCTAAAATTTGATTTGGAGATTGAACAAATTTTGTTCCTATAGGCAGGGGGTAGACAGGAAAAAATCTGTCTATCTACATTATGTTGTAGATTAGTTTCTAACATCAGTTCTGTCTTATTAAGATTGGTTTTCCCTCTTACAACTTGTTGATCAACAGACGCATCTCTCCCAGCCTTGGGAGTAGTATATACTGAAGTCATGTCTGTTATATGATCGCCATCATCATTGATGGCTATCGTTATGTTCAGTAACCACAGAAGCAGTCTTGTTAATACGAACAGAATCAGAAATAGAGTCTTTAACACAATTCTCTGACTGTCCAACTCTATCAGTTTGTCTAGGCCATGAAAAGACATTGCCCAGCTCAAAATCTTTAAGGTCCTGCTCAAGCTTCTTCCTCTTTTGAGCTAGTAACCTTTTTTTGTATAGTACTACATTGTCAATGATCTCACACAATCGTGCATCAATCAAGTCAAGTGGCCCAGTCTCATACAATTCTTGTTGCTGCTTCTGGATCGCCTCAGACAGCTCAAGCTCTAACGGCTTAAAAAACAAAACCAACAAATTAATGTACGAAAAACTTACTTCAAGATTAAACTTCTGCCATCTGGCCAAAAGTTCTGATATTGGTTACCGTAAGTAAGCATTGAACTTAGAGGTAGTAGAGCGAGACCATATTTTGGTAGAACTGTTGAAGTATCTGAAGGGAGGAATATGCCATCTGATACCCTGACTATACCTTTGCGGTATAATAGTGACACTAGGGCAATTACTGAGATTTTCAAGAAACATTGGCCCATACGCCTTACTGATGACAAAATTAAAGAAGTAGTTGGAGTAAGACCGAGGTTTAGATATAAAAATAAAAAGAATTTAAAACAAATGCTTTGTTATCCAGATAGGAACAGGGATATGGATTTGGCTCTTGCTACTATAGACACTGTCCCATGCGGTAATTGTAATTTCTGTGCCTATATTGAGACTGATAGTGTATTTAGTAGTCCTATTGATGGACGTAGGTTTAGTTTTAAAGTACACGCAGATTGTAATACTACATACGTCATTTATTTCGCACATTGCGTCGAATGTTCTCATTTTACATAGGGAAGTGCAATCGTAGATTGAGGGACAGGATAAGAGAACATAATTACTCAATAAGAATTAAATATAATAATAATGCATTGGCAAAACATGTTATGACTGAAGGAGAACATAAGTTCAAGTTTAGGGTGATAGACAGAGTACATGAGTCCTTGAGACTGGGTGATATTCACAATCACACTGAGAGGATTGGGTCACAGTGGATCCTTAGGATGCAGTCATATAAAGGGAAGGGCTTGAATAGCCATGTCCCTTTAAAACCTGCCATTAAAGCGAGGAGACTATTTAGCTAGGCTATTTTTATTGTTTTTACATATATGATGTTTGTTTTTAAGTTTGATTATTATATGTATTTATATATAGTTGTATGTGACTTATTTATAGATTTGTATTTATTTATTTTTATTTATGGGGTATGTTTTTAAGGGGCGTGATGAAAGCTCTCGTTTTGATTGGCTTATGCATAGTATTTCAGAGAGCTTAGTAGTGTCATTCATTATCTGATGAAGAAGTGTTGGGATTAAACTGGGATTAAACTGTGAAAGCGCTTATTCCTGTTACATTAAAGACTCTACGTTTGCATTTTGAACGGAGCAGCTGTCTGTTGCATTCTTTGTATGGTATCAGCTGTGTATTCCAGATATTGTATTTACTTTTTCTGGAAAAAAAAAAAGTTTCCTTGATTAATTTATGGATTTGTCCCTAATTCTGATGAGGTCTGTCCCTGATTAAGTTGAAAGCTATGATGCAACATTCTTGGGAAAAAATTAGGGACATTCATGAGATATGATTTAAATTTATTAAAATAAGATAAGTATTGCACATTAATAAAATATTTATGGCTTTAGTTCTGAAATAAATATAACTTGTCAATGTTAAATTAAATTAAGTGCTCTTTGCCAGACTAACACTTACACATACGGCTTCAGTGCTGGAGTCTTCACATTGTTTTTTGAATCTTCGAAGACTCGGTGGTAAAGGAATTGTATGTCAGTTATTTAAGAAATTAAATTAACCCGCGGTGGTGGTGCTGCGGTAGCGTTGTCGCCTCACAGTAAGACGCTGTCCGGTTCGATTCTCAGCTAGGGCGTCTTCTGCGCGGAGACATGTGTGAATGGGCGTACCTTCGTTGAATTTTGTGCGTCAGGCCTGGCAAGCCTGTACTTAAAAATCCGCTGCCAATCATTAGCGGACCGGAGTTCCGCTGTGGCGACCCCTAACTGGGAAAAGCCGAAAGACACAAATTAGATCTCTGACAGTACACTAAACATTTGTCCATAGGTACTTGAAGCCTCCCATTTACCATGGTCAAGCTTGTACCCAAAAATAGACTATTAGTCCCCCATCATTCTATAATTATGACAAAATATTATTGTTTTATGATGCACATGTGCAGTAACACAAGAAGCACTATATTTATATAACTATGTGAATGATTGCGTGATGTGGGGGTGCTACTTTATGTAAAGTGCAAATACTGTCCATACCTCTAAAACTATCAGTGACTTTCAGGGCAGTCCCCCATTTTGATTCCAGACGTAGTCCTCTCTCTCCCCCCTCGTAAAACTAGTGACTTTTGGAACAAAGGTGGTGAATTACACTTAATAATACTACAGAAAATGTATGTTACTTCACATTCTCTTATTCTGCCTATGTTTTAAGTTAACAGTACAAATATTTTAAAAGAGTCCTTGATTATTTCTGGATTTGTCCTTGATTCATTGAGAGCTGTGCTGGAAATAATTAATGATGCATCGCAACTAATTTAACAATACTTTGTAATGGTTTTGCATACAGCCTGCATTTACATATTTAAACAGACGACCATATAAGATGTATTAAAAGCTACTTCATACAAATGTGCAAAACCCATTACAGCAGCTCTTTATATCTGTTTTGCATGCAGCTACTTATCACTGTTGTTGAGAACACCTCTGTTGGCGCAGTCCAAGCAGTAGTTGTGTTGCTTGGCACTTCCCCATACTAGTTTTGTGGCCGGAGTCTTTGGTGTTTAACAGGGATATACAGCCTTTCTCTTGGCTACTGACTGGAAGACTTCTTTCCGTACAGAAGGTGGACAGAAGAAGTGTGTATTTGCCAATCTGTTGGTCCATGCAAAACCTCACATCCTGACTGTTGTGCTGTATTGAGATCAAAAGTGCTAGCAGCTCGGCTCAGCGTTTTTATAGCCCTCCGTGGTCTAAAAGCAACAAGTAACTGTCAAAGCCATCCTCTCCCTTGGACCTGTAACCCCTGCCAGCTGTACTAAGTCAAAGGTTTAAGGCAGGCAGGGGGATGCATGGGAATTTAGCCTTCCACGCTGTAGTCAAGTATTTTCTTTAAAAGTTAGGACCCATTTGGATTTTCTCAGAATTATTAATATATTAAAGCTATTTACTATTTTCTTGAAAGGAGTTAGGCTGTATAAGACTTATCAAAAAGGCTGACAAGTCGTCAATTATTGGGAGTTGCACTAAGGGAGGTGATTTGGTTACAATCAGTTAACTTGTACTTAATGAAGGGAGACTGAGCCTGTGCAAAAACTAGTTTAAGGGAGAACTAAAATCACTACCTGCGGTCAGTTACAGACTGTAAAGAACTCAACTGCATATACTCTGCCAGGAGAAAACTGCACCGCTTTTTGGCACCTTGAATTGGTAATTCAATAAAATAAAATAATTAGCAAATTACCTCAATGCAGATCACTCCCTCACACTCAAAGGACAGTTTCAGGGTCGTTTGGTATTTTTATTTTTGATTCAAACTAGATGGATCTTCTTACAAAAGGTTAACTAAACTTTTAATCAATGATACTTGACTGCTCTCAGCAACGCGCCTAAATTACAATGGAGATCCAGTTGGAGGAGGATCGTTATAAAAAAAAAATCATCTGACTACAGACTCCAGTCGCATCTCCGATGTATTAGGCGAGTTTGGTAACAGATTCTTTGATGATGATGCTCCTGAGTAAAAAAAAGTTTATAAAGGGGCTGGCACATGCCCCTGTGCCCATGCCTAAATCTGCCATTGATTAGGGAAAGTAAGGGTGTATCAGTCTCAATCATTTGTACTGGGCCCCAGGATCAAATGTGGGGCTGATCTCCTCAGTCCCAGTGTTGGTCCTGTGGTTTTCAAACTTGGCCTTGGAGAGACAGATTTAATGATTTATGGATTGGCTTTAGTCCCAAATTTAATACTGATATTGCAGACTGTGCTGCATTTGCTTCAAGCTACTGCATGTAAGAAAATAAACTTCTGGAATTCCTTTGTTTAGCTTCTTGGCTATGTGCCTTCTTTCTGATTGGGAAGAGGGCTTGGAGGTCCCCCACAGGTGCCTGTTATATCAGCTGAAATGCAGCCTTCTTCTGTAGACCCATCATCTCCATGCAAATTTATGAAGTGTAGCTGCAAAGGGAAGCTTGTGGACTTCACCCATCCTGGACTCTTCTGATTCACTGTCTTGTAAAAACACTGTTCCAGAAACTCTTGGTCTGTACCAAGAATTCACATGAATCAATTACACTTTTATAACAGTTTTCTGAATATTGTTTGTCTGGTATTTCAGATCAGCACAGGAACTAATTAATGTAGTTACAAACATTTTAAATGTAATAATGTGTCTTTTTATATGGCTGCGGGACTTTGGCCAACAGCATTAAATGGGATTAAAATATATTGTCTTATTTTTATAAAAATAACCCTGGAATGTACCTGAAAATGTCTTGGTATGTTTCAGAGTATGCAGCACCATTTCCTTTTTTATGTGCATGACTTGAATCGCTGTAGTTTTTTACTCATTTTTATGTAATATTTTTCACACTTTTGAGTACAAAGAATGTTGAGCTGCAAATGTGGCTGCATTATTAAATAGTAGAGAAAGGACAGATGTTTCTGTTTCAGTTTTGCTATGTGCAGACTAAAAAGGCAAACATTTTCAAGGAAGGGAGAAAAAAAACGTTCCTTAATGAGCAGATAAAGTTACAGTGAAGTTCTTAAGATACCAGAATAGAAACAACTGCATTCAAAACTGTGAACACTTTTCATATTTTAATAATCACAAACATAGCATTTGATGATTTTGTTGTGTTATGTGTTGGGTTTTAATTTCTGGGTACATTGCAAGGTTCTTCACTCTGCAAGGAATGAACTGTTCTGGAGGAAGGAGCTCTTGTGAAATATAGTCATTTTACAGGTAAACTTAATTGCTAGCTGATTAAAGACAAGATTGCCTTTTTGTAGATGGGTGTACAGTGTCAAATGATGTACCACTATTTTGGATAACCATATTGTCATGTATATTCATGTTTTCCTTCTCTGAAAAAGGGGCATAGTGATATCTAATGACAGATTGGATAGTCATTTAAATGTGTTACTGAAATACTTAAATTCTTACTTCTTCAGATTTCCTTGAAGTGCTCTATTGTGGTAGTTTGTGGACACATCATTTTGGAAGGAGTGTTGTTCTTTGGACACGAACACTTTTACATATGTGAAAACTATATTCTGTCTGCCACAGGAGATGTATACTGCACAGACCACCGTCCATCCAGGTATGGCATTTACTTCTGTTAAGAGGTTTGCTGCTAGACTTTCTTTTGGTCAAGCTGGTACTGTGGAAATATTATTTGAGATCAAGGTACAGTACTTACTTATATGTAATAGTAAAAGCATGTTAAAATGTCTGTAATCTGTTTACTAATTTCATCAGTCATCCTGTTTCATTGCCACTGATATTACATAAGTGGAAAATGTTGATGAATTGTTGGTTTATACCTTGCAACATCTCCTTGAAAATTTTGATAGCTCTACCATTGTATGGGTTCTCTTTCTTTGTCTTTTTTTCTAGTGTTGATACCTCATATTCTGTTTCCTGGGAACTAGAAACATCCTGGAATAAAACGACAACCCGCAGAACCAGTAGAATGGTACCGTGGCCCAGCAGACCCTGCAGTACTCCTGTAAAATGAGGAATCTGTTCTGCCTGGGGTTGAGGAATTCTGGAAGAGGAAGGAAGGGCCTTCCAGGTCATAAATTAAACCTGATGGATGATTGAGAGAACCCAAATGTCTGTGGGGATCAGCTTCCAAACCGGCACAGGAAGAAAAAGCTTGAGGGACCAGGAAATCTGGCTGAGAGGAAGGGAGAGCAGATGGTCACATGGGTGTAGGATTGTCAGGAAAGAATTCTTTCTGAGGCCTGGCTAGGCTTGTCGGAGAAAACTTGCCTAAGAGCCTTCTTACTTTTGTAAGACTGTCTAGGTAGTCTGTGCAAAAAAAGCAGTCTTACTAGGGTAATTCCTTTGAAAAGTGGGAATAGGGGAGACAAAGATCTGCTTCAAATCTTTCATGACCTTACCTTGATCCGATAAGATCTTGAAAAGATCAGCCACAGGAGTACCAAACAAATTCTGGTTATCCAAGGGAGCATGCAGACATTTCACCTTGATATCATCTGGCAAGTCTTGAAGGCAAAGCCAGGAGTAGCACCTCATCACAGAGCCAGAGGCAGCAACCATAGAAGATGCATCAGCTGCATTTGATAGAGTGATGGCAATTTAAAAAGTGGAACCTAGCAGTTAGAGTGGTGAGGCTTTACCCTCAGACTCAGGCATATCAGAAGTAAGTTTCCCGACCTGGGAAAGAAGAGACTGTTTGTACCTTGTCATATGAGTCTGGTAATTGACAGCCCTGAAGGCTAAGGTAGCAGAAGTGTATACCTTTCCTCTCCATGGCTCTACTGTCCTTATCTAAAGGAAGGACCTTGAAAGAAGGCAACAGCCTAGAATGTTTATCAGTAGAAACAGAAATCACTGCAGGATCAGAGGAAGGACATTTATAAAGAAACTTGCAGGTCTCCGGCACCTTATAGAACCTATCAGGTTTCTTAGGAGCCAGAGGCTGAGAATCTGGTGTCAGAGAAGCAGCAGAAATTATATGTAATAGAACAGCCAACAGAGGAGGGGCAGCTGAAGGTTTAGTAGAGTACAAATGTAACAGCTCATAATACCTCTTCTCAACATCAGGAACTTGGGAGCAGTCCCATTTGAAATGCTCCATCATGCACAGGACAGGTCACCAAAGGAAGCTCCTCCAGTGGAGAATCAGGACTGATCTAAAGGTGAAAGTGATTGCGACGAATAGACCAAGGATTCAAATTCAGATTCAGAATCCCCATCCAAATATTCTGGGTCACTAGCCTTCTTAGGGGTAGGGGACCAAGGAGGAGCAGGAACTGAAACCCACTGAGGAGGTTTCAGTTCCATTAAAACATTGAACAAGCCTTGAGTAAAGTCTTCCCTTTCCTTTTGTGGATCCCTTGGAGTAGACACGACATGCTTAGTTTTTTACCTTTTCTTCATAGGGATGTTTACTCTGACAAAACATGGCAGGTTCAGACCCCTGCCTAGATTCAGTCAAGGTACCCGACACCTCTTCCTGTACAAAGATTTAAGGAGTCCCCTTAGGCCCTCTCAGAAATGATCAGCCATGGTTCCCCCTCAAGGTCCACAGGAGACATTTGCCAAGGCCTCTAAGGATGTGCAAGAAGCAGGTTCTGTACTGGTCTCTGAGAAGGTCATGACAGAGGAAAGCAAAGTGAATGCTGGGCTGTTCTCTGGGTTCTTACTTACCTCAAGAGACATGTCTAGTGAAGGTTGGTTCAGCAGAAGACTCAGGCATCCACTTCTTTGCCTTCTTTTTAAGGGAATGCTGTATCGCTGGACGAGCAGATTCTGCCAAAAGCTGCGAAAAGCTTGAGACATTGGTTCTCAAGGTAAATGGAAGGGGAAGAAAAGACAACTTCACAACGTCTTGGGGAAAAAAACAGCCTGACAGATGGAACACTGCAGGTGGTCGTTGGATGCACCTAAGCAAAACATACACCTGTCGTGCAGTCTTTATGAGAAATCTGCCTCCCACACTGACATTACCCTTTTTTGGGTGACATGTAATCCCCTAAACAATATAAGGAAAAGTAAAAAGAACTCCACTGGGGTACTTATCTGAAAAAAGTAGTAAAACCAGCAAAGCAAAGGATGTTCAGTCCGACATATGCTAATGGCGTTCGGACTGACATAAATGAATTTCTGAGTTGGGAGTGTACATATGTCACCTTTATGCCCTACTCTTTTGTTGCCACATCTGGATGCGGTTATGTGATTTTGCGAAAAGCTTCAGGGTGTTCTTTACTAATACCCATTTTGATGGTTCCACATTTTTTGGACCTAAGGTTAAAGACACTCTTATCAGGAGTGAGCAAGATAGTAAGACTCTGTCTGCTGTAGGAATCCATTTCTCCACCCCACAAAAATCCAATTCCAAGAAGCAAAGGGGAGGTAAGAAAATGTGGTTCAGGGAATTGCAGGGTTTTCACCATGAAACTCCTGGGGATAGACCCTCTCCATGCAGAAAAGGAGGCAACTCAAATTGACATTGCCTCAGATGCAGATCACAGAATCAGGGTTTCTGTGGTCCCTTCACTGTGAAGCCCTGCCAGTGCCTGTGAAGGATTACTTGACTGCTGCAGTCTGGAGGCAGTTGGGAGGTGGGTGGGGGATGGTACTTAACCTTACACCAACAATCCTGGTGAATCATTACTTTAGATTCATGGGTGTTGAAGATAATAACCAGAGGCTGTACCATAATACCCTTTTTGTATCCTCAAAAAAAAAAAAAAAAAGATTCCCGGTACTCCACCCAGTCAGTTGTAATCTGGAGCAACAGAAGTTTCAAAGTTGCTAGAAAAAAAAAGAGTTATCCAGTAGGTCCCTCCATTCCAGTTAGAATCTGGAGTCTCTTCCAGGTTCTTTTTAGTTCCAATAAAGGCAGGGGACCTCAAACCAATATTGGACCTCAGCCACCTTAATCAATTTGTCAAACAAAGTTCAGAATGGTCACAGTACAGTCCATACTACCTCCATTAAGGAAGGATGATTGGATGTGCTCTGTAGATCGCCAGGACGCCTGCTACTATTTAAAGATTCAAAGGCAGTCCAGGAAATTTCTCCATTTCCAGCTGGGAGCCAGTCGTTACCATTCAGAACACTGCCATTCATTCTCACCAAGATTATGTCAATGGTATCAGCTCATGTACGACTTCAGGGAATTCAAGTCTTTTCATATCTAGGCAATTGGCTTCTAACTGCTATGTCTAGGGATCTACTGCATCAGCATCAACCATTCCTACTCTATCTTGCAGATCAGTTAGGGATACCTATCAATCATGCAAAGAGCTAACTGCCCCCTACTCAACACATAGAATTCATAGAATGTCAGATCCATACAGTTCAAAAAATTGTCAAACTTCCAACAGTGAGAGTGCTGTCATTAAGACTGCTGGCATCTCTGGTAATTTAACATCCCCATCCACAAGAAAGATTGATTCTTTGTTTGTTAGGTCTGATGGCCTCTACCATCACTTTAGTCCCATTGGTGAGATACCACATACAGAGTGTTACAATAGACTGTTTCGATCCAGTGGTCACAGTGTTTTCACCCCCTCAATGCATGAATCCATGTCACTCAAGTATGCAGAAACCATGTAACATGGTGATTAACCTCTCCAGTAGTTGCAGAAGGGACACCTTTCTCTCCGCTGATGCCACAAGCCACCGTACACATGGATGCTTCCCTTCTAGATTGGGGAAGGGGCATTTCCAGGGTATGACAGTTCAAAGTAAGTAATTGGTCACCTATAAAGTCCAAATTTCACATCAATGTCATGGAGATGAGCATGGTCCTTCTAAGGTTGCACTCTTTCCAGGTCCATCTACCCAAGGGTGTAATTCCATCCAAATGGACAATATGTCAGTGGTATGGTACATCAGCAAACAAGGGAGTACACGAGCGTATCCACTCTGCCGGAAGAGTGTGTTGAGTTTGACAGTTGCTGATGTCTTCCCATCACTTTCTGATAACAATGCACATTCCCAGGATGTTGAATATACTAGCAGATAAATTGAGCAGGTCTGTCTTTTTGCCTCACAAGTCGTCTGTCAGACAATGGCAATGGAGATTTTCAGTCACTGGGGCCAACTTTGCTGGGAACTGTTTGCTCTTAGGTGAACAACAAGTGCAGCAATTACTTTTCCCTCATCCATCCACAGGGACAGTCACTAAGAGATACTCTAGTCTATACTTGTCCCCTGCATCTCCTCTTTGCATTCCCACCAATACCTGTCTTTACAAAATTCATACAGAAAACCTGAGGTGCAAACTAAGGTGATCCTCATTTCCCTATTCTGGTCCCAGCAGCTTTGATTACCTTTCCTTTGGCCTCATTTGGATTCTGGATCTCTCATCTGGGATACCTCTACTGGATCTACAAGCCCTAAAGTTAACCACATAGTTTCTCCAATTTTAACAACAGCCAGAGATGGCAGACTGTCTTCTGCAGTTTACACAAATTCTTCTTCTCAAAAACAGTTAATTTTAAAGACTTAGAAAAATAAATGGAAAAGATTTTCTACTTGGGCATCATCAAAGGGACTGGATCCCTTTTCTTTCCCTCTCCCATTGATAATGTTATTTCTCTCAGAACTTTTTATCAAGGGTCTAGTTTTCTACCATCAAAGTTCAAATGGCTGCCATTTTAAAATTTCACATATGCCATTATGACACTTTCATTGCTTCTCTTAGAATATCTAAAGCTTTCCTCAAAGGAGCTTTTTTCCTGATGCCTGTAGTTCAAGACCCAGGATCCATTGTGAGATGTCAAAAGTTTACTTCAGTCATTGACTCAAAAACCCTTTGAGTTTGCGTTAGCAGCATTGGCTGATCTTAGGTACCTTTCTTGGAAGACTGTTTTCCTAATTGCCAATTACATCTGCTAAATGAATTTCTGAATTACAAGCGCTGTCATAAAAGATACCTTATATCACTTAGAGATCAGATTCTACTTACACCGTACCAAAAATATTAGAAAATAAGATAGACTATATGTCTCTTTCTCCAAAGCAAAACTAGGAAATCGTATCTAAAGTTACAATTTCTAGGTGTCTGTTATAGGATCATAGGAAGTTACTAGGCTGTTGACCCTGAGAATCTTACAAGACTAGCCAAGAATTTAGCCCATGTTCCAAGAAGTCAGCACCCTCTGCCCCTGTCCAGCAGGGACACAGGTGGAATCCCAGGGGTATATTTTCTGTTCCCCATCCAGTTATCCAGGTTGCGCTTAAAAAGGGTCACTGAGATATTCTGTTTGGTGTGGAGAGGGAGTCTGTTCCACAAAAGGAGGAGTCTCAGGGACACAAATCTGTCCCACCAATAAGTCCTATTGATGTCACAGACCACGTTGAGGTTGCAGTTAAGGGTTACTCGAGTGGAGCTTGACCTGTGGATATGCAGCAGTCGCATCAAGGCGGGGTCTGAGATTGCTTTGTATGCCAGACAGAGGTCACTTCTGAGGCGTCTGTAGGAAACTGAGTAGAGGGACAGGGCCTTTAGCCTGTCTGTATAGGGTAAATGCATGAGTCCCTGGATTCTCCTGGTGAGAAACCTCTGTGGTCTTTCCAGCTGCTACATGTGCTTTGTTAGGTACATGCTGAAAGGGGCATTGCACTCAATAATGGGTCTTGTAAGGGAAGAATACAGGGATGTTATGACCACCTTGTCCTTGGATGAGATACCCTAACTAATGAGGTGGGCCATGTAGAAAGTTTTCTTTACAACAGAGGCAGTATGGTTGTCAAAAGTCAGTTTGCTATCAACCTGGGTGCCCAAGTCCCTCATGACTGATTGTATGCTTAGGACCTTATTATCAATGTGATGATTTGTGGAGATGTCACTCTCCCCAAAGGGGATGATGATGCATTTTTTTGGCATTCAGTTTGAGACCATGCTTCTGGCACCAGTCATTTGTTTGGGTGAGACCTTCTTGGAGGATGTCCACATCACTAGGGGAATTGATGACAGCACCCAGCTTGCAGTCATCTGCAAATGTGGTCAGCCATAACCCACTGGTTTTGGCCTACACCTCAGAAAAGTATATCCCAAACAGCAGATGCCCCAAGACCGATCCTTGCGGTACACCACTCATTGCAGGTCTACTGCTCTAGATAGCTTCCCCTATTTTGAATAGGTGGGTTTTTATCAGTGGGCCAGTTTACTACCCATGTAGTAACATATGGATTGATGCCTAGTTGAGAGAGTTTATCTATTTTACCTGAGTGGGGAATAGTATTGAAGGCCTTGGCCAAGTCACGGTAGGCGGTGTGCAGCATCTTCCCTTCATCCATAGCCTTGGTGACTGTCTGAAAGAAGTCAACCAAATTTAACAAGCATGACCTCCCCTTGACAAAACCAAATTGTGTGGGATTGAGTGTCTGGAGGTTGCCAGTGTCCTAGTTAATGAGGTCCATGATAATCCGCTCCATGGTCTTGCAGATCAGGCTAGTTAGACTGATGAGTCTATAATTTCCTGGATTGGCGGACACTCCACCTTTGTGCAAAGGGATGACAGTGGCCGTCCTCTAGTTGGTTGAGGTGAAGCCAGTACTCAGTCTTTGGTTGAATAGGGTGCCTAATGGTGCTGCATGTTCCCGTCTGAGTTCATGTAGGATGCAGACTGGGATGTTATTGGGTTCTGTGGAGGCTGTATTTTTTACCTTTAGGAGGGCATTGATGACTTGCTCCCTAGAGATAAGGGAGGTGGGCAGGTACTGGTGATGTCCTGTTAACTGATGGGGGGGACAGAGGGGTGAAGTTTTCACTGAACCTGTCTAACAGCAGGTTGGTTATATCTACAGCATTTGTGTTTGTGGTGTCCTTGACCACCAGTTCTGAGCAGATCTGGGTGCTTCCCTTGAGATTGTAGACATATGTGAAGAAGGCCTTATGATTGTCTTTAGTAGATGCGGTCAGTTTGGACTCGAAGTTTGCTTTTGGAGGATTTCACTAGTGGTTTTATTTGCTTGTTCGGGCTAAGGAGGATTGCTTCCAATTAAGCAGCTGCTCCTTCTTGGCCCTGGACAGCAATATTTTTCCTTTTGTTATAGAGTTTATTTATTGCAGATGTCCACCAGACTGGTTTACTCTTCCTCGAGGAGGAGGATTTTGCCTTGTCAGGTATTCCTGATTCCTTTCAGCTATATAAATGCTCATATAGTGCTTTGGTGTAGGTTTGGACATTGGTGCCAGTTCCTGTCAAGGGGGAGGGGGCTGTAAAGTTGTTTATACGTTCCTTCAGGAGGTTGTAATCAGCTTTGGAGAAGTTTTTTGTTTGACCCTAGCTGGGGGGGGGTGACTTCGAAAGTGACTGTCAGACTGTATTTCTTTTGTATATAAAAGATGAGGTTTGTCTTGGCATTAAAAGCTAATAGCCCATTCCACTAGAGCAATTGCTATCTTGATAGCATTCATGATAAGAGTTCCTTCCCATTGATGACATTTGTGCAGCAGCAACTTGGTCAACAATTCATGCACTTATATATTATTATAAATTGGATGTACGGTCTAGAGCTTGTACATCTTTTAGCTCGATCATTCTCAGGAATGTCCTTCCTTGATACTACTCAGGTCTCTTTAGGCAGCTTGAGAATCTGCCCTAAATGTTGACCTAGACAAAAATAGAAAACATAAAATAAGAAAGTTATGTATTTACCATAATGCTAGATCCATGTTGTTTCATTTTCGTTCAGTTCAACATCCCTCCCTCCTTCCTCCTTACAAATTGCCATCTGTAAACTTCTGGTGTTTTGATAGGCTTCGACCAAGACTTTGTGAGCGGTAGGTCACATTACTAAGCTTGGCTTACTTAATAAGCTGTTATTTTAGTCCATATTAGCTATGTTCTTATCAAGATGTTTTTTGCTTTATGGTTAGTAACAGTCAGCAAACTCAGTCTGATTTAATTTCGGTAGAGGAAGGGAACTGTGGGTAGGAGAAGAGTCAGAGTCTCTCATCCAAATCTCTGGACTGAAGTCAGATCTGATTGGATCTGACAACCCAAAGGTTGAAATGGATGAAAATGAGGCAGCATGTCTCTGTTGTTATGGTAAGTACATAACATTTGTTTGTACTTATTTTAAGTACTGTTCAAGTCCCTACTTGCGTGGCAGTGTTCAGACAGCTGCAGCCACCACTGTATTTCCTCATGACAGGTAAGTCAGTATCATCTGCTAATTTTCACCTCCCCCCCAACCAATCTATTCTGTTGCCTATGCCATTTCATAAACTGGGTTGTCTTGGTCATAATTAAGGCTTTTATTTCTCTAGGCAATAGAGAAATAAATAGTTGCAGGTTACCATGTGACTTTTTTTTTATATCAGGAACAATAAAGCCTATCTTTTTCTTACTTCTCAAAATGAGGAATTTAGTGCAAAAACACAGGTAGCATAATGCTGAACAATGAATGAATGAATGGATCAGATTCTGATGAAGTTTCTTTAATATAAGAGATGAAAGCGCTTAATCATTAAATGTTGAACTTTTTGGGGCATGAAGTTTCTTTAATATAAGAGATGAAAGTGCTTAATCAATAAATGTTGAACTTTTCGGGAGTGTGGACTTGGCCCATTCATTTATTTGTTGCCTATATTTTTACCACAAGGGACTTTTTTTTACCTTTTGTCTGCTGACCCTCAGGATGGAAGAATTCCACCATAGCACCCTGAGCCAACAACCTAAGATGCTGGTTCTCTAGGTCTGTGAACAAAGAGGAGAGGTGACTATATAGGGTCTTAGGCACAAATGCCTGGCAGATAGTACACTATGTATGATTGGGGGAAGCACAAAAAAGACACTGGTCATGATGGTCTTTATGGGGAATCTGCCTCCCACACTGACATTTTTCTTTTCTAGATGACACAAATGCAGTAGCAAATGATAAGTTAATGGAAGAGAAGAAACCCCAATGGAGCACTTATGTAAAAATGGCTTGGTAACCAGCACAGCAGAAGGGTGTTCAGACCGATGTTCAATAATGGTGTTTGGATTGGTGCAAAGAAGATGTGGGTGTTTCTGCCCATATGCCACCTTTATGCCCTATGTCTTGCATGGGTAGCAGATGTGTGATGTACAGCACATAAAAGAGATGAATGCTTTGGTGTCCTGGCTGGGCATTAGGCTGTCCTTAGCAGGAGATCCCTTAGGTGAAGAATACTGCAACAGTGAAGAGAAGAACCTCTACTGTTATTGTAAGATCTTACGCAACTGTACTTTTTGCATATCACAGAATTTTTCAGTATCTTTTGAAAGTCAGAAAAGCATGCTTAGTATGCTAGCTCTTAACAATATTTGAATAATTAGCTTTGAATGTGCCAGTGTTTAAGCTTCTCCTTTATTTTTTTCTTACCTTTTTTGTTTCTTTCTTCATCTTTCTCTTTTTTTTCAGTCTGTTGTCTTAACTTGCGTCTAACTATGTAACTGCTAACCAATTTCTCTTGCTTTCCTTTTCCTTCTAAACTCCCTCATTTTATTATGGTTAGGTATTACATTGAAGGAAGATATTATGTACAGTAAATAAGTATAATTAGCATTTTTTAACTTGCAGCACACAGTGAAGCTTAAAACAGCACAACTGTAGATGAAGTAAGCAGTGACAAACCTGTGAAGTTTGGCTAAAAGGTCTGTAAAGTAATATGATTGCTCTTAGATTTTTCATTTTTGAACAGCTAGTGCTAAGTAGAGGACAACTTTATTGGAATAAATTTATGCAGTGTAGGAACTGGGATGTGGTTAGATAAGGATGCCATGTAGTGAATGCATGCCTGTTTAGGGTTATTGTAGAAAGATAATGTGACTTTAGGTAAGGATTAGAGAGTGCTTATTGTATGTGCATCCTTAATATTTGATGGACTAGAAGATAATGATACATGAGAATGATATTAGATAGTTTTAGAAGAATGGATTTTTGATTTGGAAGTATGAAAGAAGTTGAAGTAGAGGAAGGCAGGATGGTAGGTAGGTAGAAACAGAGTTTGAGTAGGAACAGTCAGTTGAACAAAATATATGTGGCTGAATGATTTGAAGTTCTTATTCTATGGACATGCTTAGTGCCTGATGGATTGGAAGGAGGTGTTACATGAAAATGGTTAGGAACAGTCATTTAAGGGAAAGTTTTTTACCCATTTTTCAGTGTCTGCCAACAATAACCAAATTAGAATTTCTTTCATGTGGTAATAAGTATTGGTAAAATCATTACCTTATATTCATTTAATGAGGCCGGATAGGCTATGTTCTGAAAAATAAAGGTTTTGAACATTAATTTCACACTGTATATAGAACATTATTTCTGAGAAATTTTAGCCAACAGTTAATAGTGAAAGCTATAGAAAAGCTCATTGGTAGGATGACTGGCACTAATGAGACTTATAGGTACTGCTGTTGTGAGGAGAGTTTTGTTTCACGTTAAAGACTGGCATAAATCATGTGATGAACAATGAGGGACACCTACCTGCTTGTGAATTTATTTACACCTATCTTTCTAGTGGGGTGAGTACAATGTTACACAAACACTGGGCCATTAATTCTACAGACAAATATTTACAGGCATTATTTCCAACTAAATCAGGATTTCCTACAGGAAGGACTTTAGTGTACAATATAAATCAGCATTTTATGTTAGCAAAGATGAATGTGGAAAACAATATTTGCAAAAAGTGTACAGTATGTAGACCTAGGATGCAAGTATAAGACTACTCCATTGGAGAATGCTAATTTCATTGGAGACAAAAAGTAAACAGTATGTATGTACACCGTCAGTGTGTAGGCGAGACAAAAAGTCAACAGTATCTGTGCATACCTTCAGTATATAGGTGAGACAAGCAGATCTGTAAAAATCATAAACTAACTTATTTCTGTTGCCTAATATTGACATTATTTTGAAAAAAATGTTTAAAAACATTACCCCACTTCCAGATTATCAATAATAAAAATAATGTGGTAATCCAAAAAGGAACTTTCAGATATGCCTATTTGTAGTACCTAAAATGAACAACATTTACGAATAAAGTTACTGGATACCTAGAAATATATAGTGGCAGTGGCAGTTACTTATAGAAGACACTTAAAACAATTGTTGAGTAACATTGCATAAAGTACAGTTTTGTACCTATCATAAATGTAGATGTTCGAGTGTTCACACTGCTGCAGTCATTACACTTGGGTTATCCTGCCGTCAGGTGGTCCCGCAGTCGGCTATCCTGCCATCAGGCGGTCCTGCAGTCAGCCAGAGTTCCAAAGTCTTGGTCCGGCGTCGGTTGCTGTCGCTTCTTCCCTGACGTCAGTGCACCAGGGATATATAAGATACATCCGATGCCATTTTCTTCAGTTTTTCTTGCTCCCAAGTAGGTAGGCAATACATATTGCTATTAAAACATATATATAAAATAAAAACAATACCTGTAGTTACAAGCAAATACACCACAAAGGTTGTATAGGATAGAAAGGTATAGATAAGTCCAGGTAGGACAGAGGGGATGGAGGGAAGGTAACCTGGACTGCAGCAGTGTGAACACTCGAACATCTACATTTATGGTAGGTACAAAACTGTACTATGTTCATCGTGTTGCACTGCTGCAGTCATTACACTTTGGTAGAATCCCAAAGCTAAGGTTGGGTGGCTGGTCTATAAAGAGTTAGGATTGGCTATGAGGCCCTGCAGAACTGCAGTGGCAAATCCTGCTCTGGATTTAGAGTAAAGAGGCAAGTGGTAATGCTTGGTAAAGGTGTGCACTGAACTACAAGTTGCAGCCTCCAAAATTTCCTTGGTTGGTACTCCTCTGAAAAAGGCTGTTGAAGTGGCTGTTGCTCTGGTAGAATGTGGCCTAATGTTATTAGGGACTGATTTTCCATGCTGTGTGTAGCAGTAACAAATACAGTGTCCTATCCATTTGGAGATAGTCTGCTTTGAGATAGCCTTGCCCTGTGATCCTGCAGCATATGCTGCAAACAGTTGCTCAGTTTTCCTGAAAGCTTTTGTTTTGTCCAAGTAGAAGTGTAGCTGCCTGTGTATGTCCAAAGAGTGCACAAGTTTCTCCCCTTTATTCTGGGGGTTTGGATAAAAAGTTGTCAAATGGATGGTTTGATTAAGAGCCACACTAGATACCACCTTTGGCATAAAGGTAGGGTTTGTCCTTAAACCCTGTCCTGATGAAAAATTATAAAAGGTTCTACTGCCATTAATGCCTGTAGCTCTGAGACTCTTCGTGCTGAAGTTACTGCCAGGAGCAGAGCTGTTTTCCATGATAAAAATTTTAGATCGGCTGTATTGGCTGGCTCAAAAGGTGGCAGGGTCAGTTTTTCCAAAACAAAATTGAGGTCCCAAGTTGGTGTTGGTGCTCTCCGGGGCAGTCTTATGTTTTTAGCCCCTCTGAGGTACTGCTTTAGTAAGGGATGAGAGAATAAAGGAGGATCCGTGTTGTAATGTGCTGAAATGGCAGAGGCGTGGATCTTAATTGATGAGAAGGATAGGCCTTTGTCCAGCATTTCAGTTAAGTATTGTAAAATCTGAGGAATGTTTGGGACAAGAGGGTCAAGGCTTTGAGCCTGGTTCCAGGCGCAGAATCTCTTCCATTTTTTTGAGTAAGATTTCCTGGTGCTAGGCATCCTGGCCTCCAAAATGACAACCATAACAGCTTTAGAGAGAGGTGTTGCCTGTTTGACTAATGAATCTGCCACGCAGCCACGTTTAGGGTTTTGAGCTGACAGTGTAGGATCTGATTGTTTTGTTGAGTCAGAAGGTGTGAAATTTGAGGCAAAATCCGTGGTGGGCCTTGAGCTAAGTTCTTTAAGATTGGGTACCAGTGCCGGCGTGGCCAGTCTGGAGCAATCAGGATAATCTGTGTTTTTTCTTGTCTGGCATTTAGGAGTACCTTTGAAAGGAGAGGCAGTGGTGGGAAGGCATAAACCTTTAGGCTTTTCCAGCTGAACGAGAGAGCATCCACTTTCCATGCTTGTGTGTGGTAAGTCTTTGTGCAGAATTTTTGTAGTTGGCAATTCAGTGGGGAGGCCAAAAGATCTATGTCTGGGCATCCCCATTTTTCCATTACCATGTTGAAGATTTGTGGATTCAATTTCCATTCGTGGAGGTCCATGATATTTCTGCTTAGATCGTCTGCCAGAGTATTTTTCTTTCCTGGCAGGAATTGTGCTTGCAGATGAACTTGATAAGTTAGAGCTGTGTTACACAAGGTCATGGCTTGCCTGCATAGGGGATAAGAATGAGTGCCCCCTTGCTTGTTTATGTACCACATTACTGTGGTGTTGTCTGTCTTTAATAATAATTGTCCTGGATGCTGAAGGTCCTTGAAAGCTGTTTGAACAGGGCATTTTGAACAGCCAACATCTCTTTTTGATTGTTGTGAAGATGCATTTGGTCTGTGGTCCACATGCCGTGAATATATTTTCCTGCCATGTGTGCTCCCCAGGCGTAATCCGAAGCATCTGTTGTTAGTGTCTGCCTGGCTGTGGGTAGAGTGAAAGGCTGACCCTTGTTGAGGTGACATGCCTGTGCCCACCATCGAAACTCCTGTTGTAGGCAGGGAATTATTGGTATTAATGCTTCTAAACTGTGAGAGTGTCGAGTCCAAACACTTTTTAGGTACCATTGTAATTTCCGCATATGCAGTCTGGCATATGGAATTAGTAGTATGCAGGATGCCATGAATCCCAGGGCCTGCAGAATTTTTCTTGCAGGGAGATGGGACTTTTTTGCCAGTAATTGAAAATATTGAGTCAGTTGTCCTTGTTTGTCTGGCGTGAAATAAGTCATCTGGGCCGTTGTATTTAAGCTGGCACCCAGGAATATTATCTGTTGTGAGGGCACTAGTTTTAACTTCTTTTCGTTTAATGTGTACCCTAGAGAAATTAGCAACCTTTTTACAAATGCCAGATGCTTTAGAAGAAAGTCCTTTGTCTCTGCTTGAATGAGGCAGTCGTCCAGGTATGGATATATTTGAATTCCTTTTTGTCTGCAAAATGCAATTACTGATGCCAGGCACTTTGTAAAGACCCTGGGCGCAGTAGATAAGCCAAAGGGCAGTGCAGAGAATTGGTAGTGCATTGTACCAGCTTTGAATCTGAGGTATCTTCTGCAATTGTGTCTGACAGGGACATGCAGGTATGCCTCTTTGAGGTCCAGAGTAACAAGCCAAGCCTTCTTGCCCAGCATGGGAAGAAGCTGCTGTAGTGTCAACATTTTGAATTTCGGAACATCCAGGTAAGTATTTAGAGTTGAAAGGTCTAGTATGGGTCTCGTGGCTTTGTCTTTTCTGGGGACCAGGAAGAGTCTTGAGTAAAATCCTTGTCCTTGTTCCTGCTGTGGTACTTTTTGAATAGCTCTCATGTCCATGAGGGCTGAAATTTGTTTTTGAGCCTCTGCCCATTGATTTTGTGGCAGGTTTGGCATTCCTTTTAGCCTTGGTAAAGTGTGAAAGTGGAACCTGTAACCTTGAGACACAATATTCAGAACCCATTTTTCTTGGGTGATTGCCAATTTTGAGAAAAAAGTGCTAGTTTTCCCCCTAAGGGGGCTGCCAAAGGGGAAGTGCTTGGCATACGAAGGAGGAAGTCATTGGGACTGTTTCCTGTATGGTTGAGACTTGTCCTCATCTCCTTTTGGGGTTGAGGTACCCCACTGTCGTTTTCTGTTAGAGCCTTGGGGTTGAGATCTGCTTCTTTGGCATCTGCATCTGCCTCTCTGTGGCCTGTCTGACACTGGAAAGGACCAATTCTTTGTAGGCCAATTTCTGCTAAATCGAGGTGGCTGTACCTGTAAGAAATATTTGACTGTTTGCATAGATTTAGCTTTATCTTCCATTTTCTTTAACACCTCTTCTGCCTTAACACCAAACAAGGTATCATGCTGTAAAGGAGCATCCAATAATTTTGCCTTAACATGATCAGGTAAACTCTGTTCTTTTAACCAAGCATGTCTTCGAATCACAGAACCTGTAACTGCGGCTCTACAAAAGGCCTCTAAAGAATCAAAACCACATTGCAGAGTATGGTTTCCCACCTCTTCAACTGCATGCAATAAATCCTGCATTTCTTTGTAGTTAGGAGCTTCTGAGCTTGCAAGCATTTTCTGGTTTAACTGAGCCATTAAATATTGTTGGTACTTAAGCATGTGAAACTGGCAATTTAAAACCCTTACTGCTAAAGTTGCAGAAGTGTAAACTTTCTTCCCCCATCTATCCAGTGCTGTAGAATCTCTGTCAGAGGGGACTGGATTTTTTGCAATGGAAGCCTAAACCCCTTTGGGACCCTGGGAAATAGTTTCTGGATCAGCAGAAGGGTTTTATAAAGAAACTTGTGAGAGTCAGGGACTCTATAATACCTGTCTGGGTTGGCTGGTGCAGGGGGCAAAGAATCAGGAGATAAGCTGGATTCAGAGAACACATGATCCACAATATCTAACACAGGCGGAATAGCCAGGGGCCTGTGCTGAGGCAATAAAAGGAAGTCCCTGGGCCTTTTCTTGGATTCTGAATAATCCTGACTTTCCCAATGGAAATGCTCCCTCATGGTATGTAAAGTTTCCCCAAAAGAATAATCCTCAGGAGGAGAGGCTGAAGGGATAGATTCTTCAGCATCAGAGTCCTCATAGGGGGGTAGAGAGTATCCCTGGTCTGAAGAGGAATCAGAGGAAATGGAAACCTGATCAGAGGAATCATAGTCTGTATCCTGCCTAGGCCTTTTCTCAGGAGGGGGATGAGAACCCCTGATTAGAGTAATGAGGTCTTCAGCCATTTTAAGCATCTGTTTCTTAGGCATGGAGGACTGTCCAGGAGAATGCTGTACTTGCTTCTTTGTCTTTAATGGTGTTTTTGTCTTGGCTGTTGCTTTAATGGTAAGTTGTGAAGGTCTGAAAACACCCTCAGAAGCCGATGCCTGCTCAGCGGCTCTGGACCCATCTGAGGGATTAGTTTCCATAGGCCCAATACTTTGAGTTTCCAGAAGCCTAGTTGTCTCCATGTGGGAGTCGGAGGCGGCCTGTGGCTCTGAGGTAGCGGGTGTCAGGGGCTGCGAAAGCACCTCACTGAGAACCGGCGAACCGGCGACTGGCCTAGAAGAGGCTTCGTCGTCGGTTTTGGACCTCGGATGCCTGTCTTTATCCTTGTCTTTGCATTTTATCAGAATTGCGGTCGTCAGTTGATCCGACGGCATAGTATAATTGAACCTTCGGCCAAAGTAGTGCAAAGCAAAATGAAAACGTCATTTGTTAAATCTAGCACAAAACCGACAACTAGTGACGTCGTGATCAGGGCCTAGGCATGGAATACAGTAAGAGTGGAAGTCCTTATGAGGTATTTGCTTCCCACAAGAAATACAATTATTAACTTTTTCTGACATCGGTCTAAGGCAAGACAAAAGTTTCCCCAATGGGGTACTTAGCTTTATTGAAGACTTTGGATCTGAAATTCGGCTTCGAAAATCTCAGGAGTCGGCCGACCGGCACTTGCGAACTGCTTTTGCTTCGGGCACCGTGCGGCAAGAAAGACTGAGGAAAATGGCATCGGATGCATCTTATATACCCCTGGCGCACTGACATCAGGAACGAAGCGACAGCAACTGATGCCGGACCAAGACTTTGGAACTCTGGCCGACTGTGGGACCGCCTGACGGCAGGATAGCCGACTGCGGGACCGCCTGACGGCAGGGTAACCCAAGTGTAATGACTGCAGCAGTGTAACACGATGAACATCACAGTGTATAGCACACTGTTAAACCAGATATGCTGATAGTTGCAAATTAAGTAACATAATAACGTCAATAAAATATACCAGCATTTCTCAAGAGAGTCTGCAAAAAATACAGTCCTAATGCAGCAGTAATGAACTTTCATTTAATGTCAGTAAATATGGCATCATAAAGCTTGAGGAAAAAGTACATAAGTAAAGATAACAGTATAAGACATAAAAAATGGCACCATTATTAAAGATCTGTAGAAAGTAGTAGTCAACAATTTATATTCTGACCAGTGGTATCTACCAAAGTCTTTTTTGGTAGCACATCTTGTTATAGGGGGTATATCTTATCACATCAGGGGGATTATAATACCACTTTGTGCCTCACCAATCAGACCAGTTATTGAATATAATGCTGCATTTTGCCGTCTTTGAACAAGTCATCTGAAAGTAATCAAAAAGGTAAAATGGCTCCTGACTTGAAAGATTGATGGGAATGGAAAACCTGGACTATGATGCCAAAAGGCTGTGTGAACTATTATTATATTCTCTTTTTACATAGTATTAACATGTGACCTCTGTCTGCTTTTTAAGACAATGTGAGATCCAGTTCTATTTGAAAGTCTGTGTCTAGAACACACTGCCAGGGAAGTTAAAATCAAATCAGGGAACCTAATGCTATAAATAAATAAATATCAATAATAATAACAATAATAAAAAACATGTATACTATTCAGTGCCTTCCGTGATTATGGAAATAACTTTCCCTTATAATCAGAAAGTCAGTTTTTATCTTCCTTCAAACATACCTCTCAACCTCTTAGAGCCAGAAATCTGGACAAAGCCATGAATAAACGTGGGACAAAGGCCCAAAAATAGGGGCAACTTTTAAATATTGCTCTTACAACTTAGAAAGTTGATAGACAAACAGGTTTTGCATTAGCATGAATTTTCTGAAGTGTATGAAGTCTGAAACTCAAATGTCTGTCATTATTTTCTAACTACAGTCTCTAATGATTTGCCACTAATGTGCAAGAAAACCACAGTATTATGAAAAAAGGACCAAACATATGAGGCAAAAATCTGGAGGTTCTGTGAAAATCTGTGCAGTTGAGAGGTATGCCTTCAAATCTCTCCTTAGTATGTGTATAGAAAGTGAAACATATTGACATAGCATTATGACTATCAAACTTCTTAAAGTCCAGTAGTCATAAGCTTGACCTAAATATATGGATATGAATGAAGGTTATAATATTAGCATGCAGATGAATGTGAATGAGGGATTTAAATTAATGCATTGGAGTGTGGAAAGAAGTTGAGACAGTGTGGAAGGGGGTATGGGATTTAACAGTGTTGAGCTACTCAGATGATGTGAAGATTGGTAGGCCAAAGAACAGAAAGAAGGTTAGTAACTGCAGGAGACCATTATTATTGTTATATTATTTTTCTTGCCTCCATCCTGCCTACCCTGTCCATCATTCATCTTGCATACCTTTTATACAAATATAACCATATATTAATACTACATTTGCTAATAATTTGCTGTGCTCATGTTGACCAGCTACCTAATACTTAGGTGGATGATATTTTTGTTTACTAATATTTCTGTCCATAGCAGCATGTATTTGCTCTTGCATATTTACAGAATGTGAGAGGAATTTAATATGTGCCTCTCATACTGATGTGCTATATAATTTTTCTTGTCATGAATTCAGCTTGTATTTATCTGTTGTAATAATGCAACCAGTTCTGTAATTGTGCTTAATTCCACATGTGTAAACATGTCATTGGAATAGTATGTTTTACTGTATGTGTTATTAATCTTGTGTAGAGAGTTTATCCCTATGTCTCCACTGAAAGTGAACTCTTTCAAATTGAGCATGCTTTCTTAAATATAATTTAATAAATATATATACTTTTGCTGGGAGTCTATTCATTAGTAATGTAAATATGTTGGCATAGCATGTACAGTGGTGCAACATTTCTTCTAGCTCTGTTGACATTGTTTTTGTGATAATATTGTAGTTGAATGGTACTGATTATGGATTCTGTACCCACTGTTCATAGATAATAACGAGGCATATAGTGCAGGAGACCATTAATGAGCCTTAAATTCCCAGTTGCTCCAAAGCACTGTCTGGTGAAGTGACCTGCTCCAGTAAACAAATGAAGGCTTGAAAATCAAGCCCTGTACCACAGAAATTAGCTTGTTAACAACCCAAAGCATTAATACACTGCATCAACTGCTAGACTTGTTAATAAATCTTTACTTACTCATATATCAAGATTTTACTGTAGGTGAGCAAACTCATGCCCACTAGTAGATCCTAAAAAAATATTTCCCCCATTAATTATGTTAAAAAATTTATGATGGTGTCTGACCAGACTGTCATGAGCCCTCGCTGCCTTTGATGCTACCAATCATTATGCTGTATTTTCCTCACCATGTTTTTAAGACACTTTTAATGGATATACTATCATTTATCCCTGGGGGTGTGACATCTAGCAGTTCTTGATAAACTCATTCCCTATACTCGAAAGTGGCTCCCAAGGGACCTCCTCTAATGTTAACTGGTCCCTTTAATAAAATAAAAATATATATATTTTTAAATTAGTACAAGGATTTGTGCATCTGTAAAAGGCATTTTTTTATTTTTATATCATTTATATATATATATATATATATATATATATATATATATATATATATATATAAACTGTCTTCCATTTTACCCACATAAAACAGCATTGCATGTGAGACAGCTTGCAAGATAAACTGTTCCACCTGTTTTACAGTCTATTTTCCACTACAAGGAATTTTGTCTTTTTTTTTTTGAGCTGGATGTGGCAGAGTTAAAGATGTTAAGATTTGCACTGGGTGTGATGAGGGTGGACAGGATTAGGAATAGGTATATTAGAGGGTCAGCCCAGGTTGGAAGGTTTGGAGACAAAGCCAGAGAGGCAAGATCACGTTGGTTTGGACATGTGCTGAGAAGGGATGCGGAGTGTATTGGGAAAAAGATGCTAAGGATGAAGCTACCAGGTAACAGGAAAAGAGGAAGGCCTAAGATAAGGTTTATGGATGTGGTGAGAGAGGACATGCAGGTGATTGGTGTGACAGAGCAAGATGCAGAGGACAGGAAGAAATGGAAACAGGTGATCTGCTGTGGCGACCCCTAACGGGAACAGCCGAAAGAAGATGATGAAGGAATTGTTTTGTCATAGCTACTCATAGTGACATGTGGACCATCATTAATAAACGAGCACCAGTGACAATAACCACATTGACATTTGTGTATTGTTGTATGACTCTGAAGTACCTTCTCTACTTGACTGTCTTGTTCTTGATATTCAAATTTCTACCATAAACAATAGTTGGTGTATTTTCTAATTGCTTCTTTAAATCTGTAACAAAAGATATAGTACAATTCCTATTAGTAATGGACCTAAGACATTCACTATCCATGGTGTATGGTACTACCAGGAATGTAGTTTTATCATTCTGTTTCTTATTAATTAAAGCTTACTCAAAATTATTGTTTCCTAGAATAGGAGAGAATCTTTTTGTTTCCTTTCCTAATTTCACTTCATCAAAATTTTAGAATCTCACCATCCTTATTGAAACCCTTGATTATCAGAAACAAAATCATGACAGTGTAACAAATTGTCCTTTTACTACACTATGATTTTGTTTGCGTGGATGCCAGCTGTCAAAATACAGGTATGAATTAGAAAAAGCAGGTTTACGGTATACTGTTGAATCTAAATAGTTAAAACTTTTCAACTTTTAGAGTGTGTTTGTGAAATATAAAGAAAAAAAAGAACTTGTACCAGTTTTAATTTTTTTTTTAGTTTAGAAAAGGTACCATACATTAGAGGAGGTCCCCCAGAAGACAGTTTGGAGTATATGGAACTAGTTTGGCAATTATGACTGGGATCCAAGCTCTACCTCCCCAGGATAAACGATAGTGTATCCAATAACAGTGTCTTAAAACTTAGGGCAGCTAAATTTAATATTGTATTACATCAGTTTATATTAGCATTATTTTTTTTAGACATTTACTTACATATATGTTAATTAACTGATGTAGTTTATTAATGTAATAATATTTTGTAGTTTATTAACGTAATAAAAAAACAAAAGAAACTCATTGACGAGCTAGCTTCCCTTAACTTCTCTCATTCAACCCTCACCTAGTTCACTAGTTATCTAACCAGCAGGCAGTTAAATGGCAAAATGAAATTTCGTCTTCTTTACCTGTATCTGTCGGTGTACAAAAATGATCCATTCTCGCTCCTCTCCTCTTCACCAAATTCACAAATAAACTCTGCACAGCCACCCAACATGCTGCAGTATTCCAATATGCCAATGACTACATCCTTATATGCTCTGCTCCATTCCTTTGTGCTCTTCTGAATAAAACTCAACAATCCTTTCTGGACATCAAAAAATACCTTTCCAACTCACAACTGATTCTTAACCCTTCAAAAACAAAACTAATGCTCTTCTTCAGTAGCAAAAAGACTATCGACCCTACTACTTTAACCATCTATTCATCTAGCAATGTCATCATTGAACCAGTAGATCATACTAAGCTACAAGGGGTCACCATTGACAAGGATCTTAAATTTGATAGACATTTTGCCCTAGTTATCAGTATTGTCCATTTCAGGTAAGGTTCCCTATATAGAATAAAGCCCTTTCTTACTGATTCCACCACACATGCCAAGTGTAGAACTCATCTTCTATCCACCGTCTTATATGCCTTACCCATTTTCATTAAAATAATAAAATGTGACTTAAACTAGAATCCTGCTATTATAAAGTAGCAGGATTTGCTTCCAACCAACCTGCAAAAACTCATCACTGCAAAGTACTACACCAACTCAACTGGATGAAACTTGTCAACCTTCTAACCTTCAGTCAACTAGTTCTAACCCATTCCACCCTGTATTACCCAGACAGCTGTCCATCCATTAGCAACTTAATACAGCCCTACTCCAGCAGCAGAACATTAAGGTCATCTAATAAATTGATTCTGAAGGTCACTAAGCCAAATAACTGCCATGGGAATTCCCTGTATTCATACAAACTAGCCAAAGCTTAGAATGACATACCTCAAAATAAACTCAATATCAGTAACACTACCAAATTCAAACAACTGCTGAGGGAACATCTTATTAACACTTGTCCTTGCTCCTGTACTAATCCTGGTTAGCTTCACTATCTCACTTCCCTACTTATTCCTCCCATAACTTATTCTGTCCCTATTTCTCCATCTTTTCCTCCTTCTGTTTTCTGTTTCTTTTTGATCTCATCGGACAACAGTTTCTATAGCCCTTGCACATTCGATCTTTTGTCTGAAGTATTTATTATTTTACTAATTATTTAAACTAATTTTGTATTTTGATCCTTTTTTATCTACATTATGTAGCTCATATTAATTTCGCATTATGTATCTTATAAGAATATCTGTACTGTTTCACATTATGTATCTTATATGAATATTGTACTGTACAACTTTGTCCTCTCTGGAGCTTTTCTCCCCGGGTTTCCACTGAAAATGGGCTATTTTAGATCCAGTCGGAATTTCCTGGTAAACAAATGGAAATAAAATAAATAAATGTGAGTACTGTTGCTATTAGGGTTCACCTTTCCACCTCTGCCCTTTTTATTAGAAAGATAGCGTGCAGCATTTGGCTTCTGAAGTTAAACAGTACAGGTTGTCTCCCTAGAATGGGAAACTTTTGTTTCCAGAAAATAAGTTCACCTAATAGTTTTTCTTGTAATCACTCTTTCAAGGTCTGGGACAGGATTGTTTTTTCTCCAACATCCTCCTAGACCCGAGGAGTCCCTTCCCCACACATCCGGTCTTAGTTACTAGAAAGCTTCTTAAGGGGTGAGAGCCATTTTTAAATCTTCATAGCAAATGTTCGTGTCATTGCGTTGAGTGCCCTTATGTAAGTCTCTGTTGTTTATTTGTCCTTACCTTGTGTATAGTCACGTATTTTGTACCTATATTGAATTCTACTTAAGTATCTGTTTACTCTTTCTGTAGACTTCTGTAAGCTGTTAGTATTTAGGATAGGATTGCGGCATTTTTAACCCTGTTTTACAATGCTGATTGGTGCAAGTGTTTCAACTGTGAATTGCAATTTGTAGCACGAGATACAATATTACTGTTCTAATGAGTGAGTGTAACAACTGTGAGCTGTAACTGGTAGCACAAGATACAATATTACTGTTGTAATGTATTTCTCCAAGCTCTCCTGGCACAAATATGCACTCAAAAGAATGTGATCTTGCTCCAACCTAACTTACAAATAATTATTGTACTTTACTAGATTACTGTTGACTTTCTTGTACAAGTGGATCACATCTAAATCTTCTGTTACATGTAAGCGCATTTGTGTAAATCTGAGTTTTTTCCCCGCTGCATTAGCGCATAAACAATTATATACGGCATTTCTTAGTTAGAGCTCTATTTAAACCATACACTACTGTATGGTAGTTTGCTGATATAGACTAGTTAAGGTTATATAGATAAGGCTGAACTATCTGCAGTTTTCTTTACAGTTTAGATAATTTTTACCCTTGTCTTCTACTGTATAGCAATATACAATTCAGTTGTTTTGCATTCAACTGGTAAACACACTAGTTACATATGATTTAGACCCTAGTTATTACATCTTTTAATTCATCAAGGCAAACAGTCTTATTGTAAACTTACTTGTATCGTTCATCTGGTGAACGTTTTTGACACACACGGCTGATGCCTAGCTGCTTAAAATGATATATGTTAATAAGATAAATAATAGCATCTGAGTATCTGTTTTATGCATTGTAAAATTGCAAAAGTGAATTAGATATCTTGTAGAGTTGTTAATTGTGAATCATAAGGTGAATAGAAAACTTGCAAACTTTAACTACTAGCCTGAGTAACTGTGATTCTAAGATGACAAATATTGATCTACATACTTTGCTTTCTCTCAGTTGTTTGCATAGTTAACAGTACCCAGCTCCTAGTAAAACCTATCTCCTCCGTGAGCTCAGCAGCATATAGAAAAGTATCTTTACACAACCTGCCACTTGGGTATCACAGTAGTTGGAAGCAGGGACACTAAAACAAAATAAGAACTTCTAATATATCCATGTAGGTCCTTTGCTAGAATTACATAAATTTCAACTAAGTAGTGGAATTGCTGTTACCCAAACTGTGTTTGAGGTATCAATCATTAGTTTGAAGAGCACACTCTGCCAAGAGGACATATCTGCCTCCCTCCCATCCAACCTCCCTGTAAAGCCCCACAGTAATTCTTTTCTTTCTAAAATCCAGACAAGTTTGTTTGAGTACTGTTGGTATTAGAGTTCACCTTTCCCTCTCTGCCCTTTCTATTAGAAAGATAACGTGCAGCATTTGGCTTCTGAAGTTAAACAATACAGGTCGTCTCCCTAGAGTGGGAAACATTTTTAGAAAATAAGCTCACCTGATATTTTTTCTTGTAATTGCTCTTTCAAGGACTGGGTTCATCACGCTCCATTTGCCCTTGTTTTGCTCGGGCTCTCTCCACTCTCTACCCCACCCCCATCCCCACCCACCCCCTCTTCCAGCACATTTATACTTACTGTACCACCTCCCCTTCCTACTCATCATCTAATAAAAATTCCCCTCACATTAACTCCTCCCCCCTCTTCCTCAACAGCCAGGGAAACAGCTCTCTTAACACTATTATTCCTCCCATGCCACACCCTTATGTTCCTAACTACTCACCTACTATCCTCCTTGATTTCACAATTATACCAGATACATCCACTGCTCTCCTAGTTCACACACCTTAGTACATCAAAACCTTTTACTACATATGTACCTTCTCACTATTTGATGATGTCCAACATTAAATATTCCTTTATCTGCTCTCTCACCCTCTTTACTACTATCCTCGTACTTTTACATGCCACTTCCCCCACACCCCTTTGCTTATATCACCTACTAACCATGCAACCCTAACAACCCCTGAAATAAGAAACAGCAATAGCTACTGTAACATCTCATCATCCTTATTTGCATTTAGTACACTGCATCTGCCCAAATTAAAAATCTTTCACACCACTATGAAATTCAAATTGACACCCCACGTCTTACTTAAAACCCTCTCTAGAACCCACCAGAAAAGTATAGTAATACTTCCTCTCTTCGAATTATTCTAGTGTGGAGATACGCAGCCAAACCCTGGACCCAACAGTCTATCATAATCCACCCAACTGCCTGCAAACCATGACCTATATGTAGTAACTCTAAATGTACGTAGCATTTGCAACAAAATCACTGAATTCCAAACCTGGCTCTCCCAATACACCCCTGATATTGAGACAGTAACAGAAACCTGGTTAAAACCACACATATCTGACACTGAAGTAATCCCACCTGGATACAGTATCCTTCGCAATGATAGACTCCACAAAAAAGGAGGGGGTGTAGCTTTAATATATCGAGACTTGTATACTATTACTGTCTGGCAAAAATCAGCTCCTTCCTTTGGAAACATGAAACTGCTACTAACTACCTTTCATTTTAATTGTAACAAACAACTATGTATCCCCCCCCGGCCAGAATATTCCAGTCCTGGAAGACTTTCTGTCCTGGGCTCATCACAATATCTCCCATGAAACTATCATTTTGGGTGACACAAACATCAATTGGCAAAACTTAATCTCTAACTCCCCTACAAACAGTATCAACCTGCACAGTTTTACACAGCTTATTACAAGTCCTACTCTTACTCAAGCTACCCAAACAGAATCAACCTTAGACTGGATCCTAATCACTCACCCTCATAAATACTCCAATAGTGGCACTCTTCCAAACCTCCCCACCTCCCAGTCTTTACCCATAGAACACAAATTCAAATCCACAGAGCCCACTCCTATAGAATATCCAGAAACCTTACCAACTTCAACCAAAACACTTTTTAAATTCCCTAAAGGCTCACAATTGGACTACTCTAAAAACACTACCACTGGATGATACTGTTAATTATTTCAATAAACTATGTCTTGATGCACTTAATAGCTTAGCCTCATTTGCATTGAACAGATAAAACATAATCTCGCCCCTTGGCTAACAAAATATACTAAACAACCTCTCCTTTCTAGAGACTGAGCATGAAAAGAATGGCGCAAAAACAAGACTCCACTAAATGAAGTTACTTACAAGCAACTCAGAAATAAGGCCAAAAAACTAGTAATTAACAATAAGAAAAACTGTTGCTCTACACAACTATCTGGCCAAAAACACAACCCAAAAAAGTTCTGGAAATAGGTTTCCTCCCTCCTTTATCCCGGGATCTCACAGAACCCATCACCTTATCCTGACAAAGACCCACAACAAACTGCTAATTCATTTAACTCTCACTTTATCAATACCATCCTAAATCTACTAAAAGACTCCTCTCCTAAAACTGACCACAAATGGCATTATAACTACCAATTCCTTTTAATCTCACTCAGGTTATCCCCAGCTCTCTTCCTTCAACCACCCACAACACTTCTCCTATTGCTACTTCCACTCCTCCTTTGTCCATGCAGCCAGTATCCACCTCTCTGGTACTCAAATTTCTCAATAAACTAAAATCCTGCTCCCTCTCTTCAGACAGTCTCCCATCTGAATATCTACAACTCGCAGCCAAAGCTATAGCATACCCAGTCAGTATACTCATTAATCGCTGCATCACAGAGTCTTATGTCCCCCAACTCTGGAAAAATCCATCATTACTCCACTGCATAAAGGTGTAATTACCCATGATCTCTCCAATTATCATCCTATTTCCATACTCTCTCCATTATCAAAAATTTTAGAAAAATGCATACATAACCAAGTTCTGAAACATCTCTCTGACAATAACCTCCTTCACCCACCCAACACGGATTCCACCCTGCTCACAGTACCATTACAGCTCTACTCTGTTTTACTGACGCTGAATAAACCCATGCAGGCCTGCTTACCTCAGTCATCTTATTAGACCTATCCAAGAGTTTCAACACAATGTCACACTCCAAACTGTTGCAACAATTAGAAAATCTAGGCTGTTCTGCTAATTCCCTAACATGGTTCTCAAGCTACCTAAACAATAGAAAACAATCTGTTAGGTGGCAAAGAAATCCGAATACCTGCCCAACAACACAGGAATCCCACAAGGATCTATTCTGGGGCCACTGCTATTCAATATATTCACTAATGATCTTCACAAAGATTGTCAACATAGCATACGCATTCAATATGCCGACGATTCAACCATCATCTCCAGTTCCACCAATCTCTTTGATCTCTAAAAACTTACTCAAAATGCCCTTAAATCTATTGAGACTTGGCTAAATGATGCCCAACTATTACTGAATCCCAAAAAAATCCAAACTCCTACTTTTCTGAACAAAACCACATATCTCAGACGTTAAAGTTTTCTCACTGAACAACACAAAAACTGAAATAGTTAAGACAGCAAAATTATTAGGCATAATTATTGATGACAAACTCACCTTTGAGCAGTGTATTCTTAATTCTATTTAAAAAAATCACTTTAAGCTAGGGAAATTCTACCGTCAAAAATTATATATGGGATAATTCAGCTAAACTAAAACTTGCTAACACTCTGCTTATCCCTTCCCTCCTTTATGGAAATCCCATTTTTACTAACCTCCACACATCTCTGTCCAACAAACTTCAATCCTGCTACTATAAAATAGCTAAATTTGCCTCAGGGATAACTAACCGCTCACACCATTGCCAAGCCATCTCTGAACTGAAATGGCTTGAATTCCCCTACTACCTACAGTACACCCAACTAACTCTTTCTCACAAACAAATATTCAGACCTAACAACTGCCCAGCACTCTGTCATTTCCTACAAGCATAAATACCAACACTTAACCTAAGGTCTGCCAACAAGCACCAATTAAGTGTTAGCAAACCTAACAAAAGAGCCGATCAAAGCTTATACTCTCACAGCATTGCTGAACTTTGCTATGTCCTGCCTTCCCACATCACTCAACTAGACTCTTTAAAATCTTTTAAAACTGCACTAAAAGACCATTATCTCAACAATCCAATCTGTTCCTGCGTAATTCATAGGTTCATAGGTTGGTACTAGGCTATCAGCTCTAGGGCCTATACAAGCCTCGCCATAACAATTCCCTGGATATTTCTTTCCACAATATTTACTTCCCTGGACCCCTGTCTAGCAGTGCGACTGATGCGATCCCTTGGGTGAATTTCCTATCTCCCATCCAATTGTCAAGGTTCCTTTTGAAGAGGGCTAAGGAGGCGCTCTGCTTGACATGTATGGGCAGTCTATTCCAGAGTATGGGGAGTCTCTGGGTCAGGAACCTATCCCTCCAGCATGTTTTGTTCATTGTGATGACAAGGTTTAGATCCCTGGAGCGTGTGGCTCTGAGGGATTGGGATTTCTTTCAGTGGAGCATGTCCAGCAGTTCAGGGTTTAACATGGCCTTGTATGTTAAGCAGAGATCGCCTCTGAGTAGACAGTATGCCACAGAGTATAGCTGGAGTTTTTTTAGACAGTCAGCATAGGGCATCTGCTTTAGGCCTGTGATTCTTTTAGTGAGGTATTTCTGTGGCCTTTCCAGCTGTTGCAGATGTCTTGTGAGGTACATACCAAATGGGGCATTGTACTCTGTAATGGGTCTAATGAGGGATGAGTACATTGGGACAATGACCTCCTTTTTTCTGGATGAAAAGCCCTTAGTGATGAGGTGTGCCACATAGAAGGATTTCCTGACTGTTGTGGCGATGTGGTTATCGAAGGTGAGACCACTGTCCACCTGTGTCCCTAAGTCTCTCATCACACTTTCGGTGTTTAGTGTACTGCCACCTATGTGGTAATTCATGGGTACATGGTTTTTCCCAAAGGGGATAACTATACATTTCTTGGCATTAAGCTTGAGCCCATGGCACTGGCACCAAACATCTGTTTCTGTAAGGCCCTTTTGTGGAATATCCACATCAGTTGGGGATTCAGTAATGACTCCCAGTTTGCAGTCACCATAGTGTTGGCCTGTACTTCAGAGAAGTAGATGCCAAGCAAGAGCTGTCCCAGGACTGAACCCTGAGATACTTCACTTGTCTGGAGCTGGATTTGGAGTTGGATACTTTTACAGTCTGGGTTCTGTCAGTAAGCCAGTTGCCAGTCCATTGAGTGACGTAGGGATTTATGCTAAGCTTAGTAAGTGTATTTATGATTCCAGAGTGGGGAATAGTGTTGAAGGCCTTGGCGAGATCCAGATAGGCTGTGTGGACTGTCTTACCCTCATCCACAGCTCTGGAGACTGATTCAAAGACGTCAGTCAGGTTCAGGAGACAAGATCAGCCCTTCACGAACCCAAACTGGGTGGGGTCCAGTGTTTGAAGGTTGCTTATGTCTTTGTTTATAAGTTCCATGATAATGCATTCCATGCCCTTGCAGATCAGGCTCATCAGACTGATGGGACGGTAGTTCCTGTGATCCAAGGTGGATCCCCCCTTGTGAAGTGGGATAACTGTAGCTGTGCGTCACTCAGTGGGCACGAAGCCTGAGGTGAGGCTATGATTAAACATGACAGTTAGGTGAGGTGCCAGTTCATTTTGTAGTTCATGTAGTACACAGCCCAGGATGTCATCTGGTCCCATGGATGCTGTATTCTTAGCTTTGGAGAGTGCGATTTCTACCTGTGTGGCCTTGATTACCAGAATTTGGCAATCTTTCGGCATTCAGATGGGCCCTTTATGGGATCTGGTCCCATGGATGCCATGTTCTTAGCTTTGGCGAGTGTGGTTTCTGCCTGTGTGGCCATGATTACTAGAATTTGGAAATCTTTTGTATTGAGATGGACCCTTTAGGGGGTGAGAGGGGGTGAAGTTGGCACTAAATTGATCTACCAGGATATTGACAATATCCTTGGGATCAGTATATTTAATGCCATTCTGTTGTAGCTCAGAGCAGGTCTGAGCATTGCCATTTAGATTCTTGACATAAGTATAGAATGCCTTCTGGTTGTCTTTGGAATCTTTGGCAATTTTATTTTCATAACTAGCTTTGGAGGATTTTATGAGGGTTCTCAGCTTCTTACTTAGACTGTTAAGGGAGTTTTTTGCATCCTGGGATTTTCCTCTTTTCTGCAATGTTTTTTTCCTTCTGTTGTATAGTTTGATTATAGCAGGGGACCACCAGATTGACTTCCTTTTTTTGGAGGAGAGTGTCTTGGTTCTATTTGGGATGGCACGATTAATGCATGAGTGGATGTGCTCGTACAGTGCCTTAATGTAGGATTCAGCAGTCAAACTTTTGGCTCTCGGCTGCATGGGTGTCATGAAGTTTGTCACTTCTGACTTGAGTAGCATGAAATTGGCTTTAGAGAAGTTTTTTACAGAGGTTTTCTTATTGGGGGGTGGGGGTGGGATGTGGATGTCAAGGGTGATTTGCTTATAGTCAGACCTGACTAATGAGGGGGTGACCACTGGTGTGGAGCATCTGTCTCCCATGTTGGTAATGACCAGGTCTAGGATATTGGAGCCCCTGGTGGGACAATGGATTAGTTGATCCAGGGCATTGGAATTTATGAATTCCAAGAACCATTGAGAAAAGGTGTTGGTACCAGAGTAGTTTTCCCAGTTAATGGCAGGGTAGTTGAAATCACCCAGTATTAGGGTGTTTGGTTGTATCTTAATATTTTCCAGTATGTTTAGAAAGGTGTAGTGAGAATATTGGGGCATAGTGGGGGATCTGTAGCAAGCTACAATTTGGATTGTAGTCTTACATAGTGTTAGTTGCACCTGGAGAATTTCAGATGTATTGTGTTGGGCAACTAGCCTGGAGGTGTGAATATTGTTGGTGAATATGGACACTCCTCCACCTTTAGTGTTTCGATCTTGGTTTGGTGGCCGAAAAGTGTGGTAAGAGCTGTAGCCTGGTATTGCAGGAGTGCTGCCTGGAGCCTTGAACCAGGTCTCAGTTACTGCACAGATATCGATGTTCTCCATTTTTAGGAGTGCCTTGAGAGAGTGCATTTTGAGGTTTAGACTTTTAGCATTGAGTAGCATTACCCTCAGATTTTGCATGCTTGTATCTGTTACTGTGGTGGTTTTGTCCTTTGAACTTTGCCTAAAAAAGGCACTGTAGTGGTGGCAAGAGCTTTAGCCAGTAACCTGAATCCCAGGGGTGACAGGTATCACAGGTGTTGGTCTTGCCCATAGTTAGTTGCACTTGGATAATCTTGGATGCATTATGCTGAGCAACTAGCCTGGAGGTGTGGATATCCTTAATGAATATGGACACGCCTCCGCCTTTAGTGTTTCAGTCCAGGATAGGTGGCTGAAAGGTGTGGTATGAATTATAGCCTGGTAATGCAGGGGTACTCTGTGGAGCCTTGAACCAGGTCTCTGTCACTGCACAGATGTTGATGTTCTCCATTTTAAGGAGTGCCTCGAGTGAGTGCATTTTGAGGTTTAGACTTCTAGCATTGAGTAGCAATACCCTCAGATTCTTCTTGCTTGTACCTGTTACAGTGGTGAATTTGTCATTTGAACCTTGCCTAAAAAAGGCACTATATGGGGTGGCTAGAGCCTTAGCCAGTATCCAGAATCCCAGGGGCGACAGGTGCAGGCCATCTCTGACAAAGCATTGTAGTTTGTCGATCATGTCATCCCAGGCAGACAGGTACTGGATCCCCTTAGAATGACACCAGAAGCTTAGCCAATTGTTAAAGTCAATCATTTTGTACTTGTGGAGTGACCTGAGTGCATGCGTTATGTGGCGGATCCTGGCACCTGACAGGCAGCTGACAGTAACGTTCTCCTTGTTTAGCCTGGTGAGTGGAACATCAGTGTGCCTGACTATAGAGTCACCTATGACTAGAGTGTTGGGTACGTTGTTATGCCTTATGGGCTGTGGTTGAGTGGCACACTGAGTTTGTGGGCTATGTGTCATTTGGGTTGTGTTGGGGGTTGGAGGTTGCTTGTGTTTCTGCTTTGGAGGTCCTTGTTGCTTGGGCAGGTTTTTACTGAGAGCCTCCGCAAATGTAGGTGTGTGTTTTGTGTTTCTATATGTGTGTTTTGGTGGAAAATAATCAGCTCTTGCAAGTCTCGAAGCCAGGATCCTGCACACCATAGCCACAGCAAGTTACCACTAAGCCATCTGAGCTATATATATCCCCTACACTACACTGACACACCACAAACCCGACAGCTAAAATGCTGACACCAAAACACCAAAACCACTCAACACCGACAATCCACATTACCGAACACCATAACACCGACTCACAAAACGCAAACAGAAACATCAACGTAAACCATGCCAAGCATTCTTACACGCTACTACACAAAATTATACCCATAAACTAAACTATCACAACTAAAACATAAACAAGAATGTACCGGCAAATCACACACATCCCACTAAACCGCAACATCCAATAACACCATTACCCACGTAACTCACACATCCCATTAACCTACCCGATACCTACATAAAAAACAGACACACAACACAAACACACCAAAAACATTACAAATCTTCATTAAACCTTACATACACAACTATCTATGCACTAACCTCAACCCAAACCCTAACCCTAAGGTCCGTCACTATCGCACACTTACCTTACCCGCACCCTAACCCTACAGTCCGTCACTAAAGCACACTTACCTTACCCGCACCCTAACCCTGAAGTCTGTCACTATCGCATACTTACACAGTCATGCTCGTTTCACATGTCGGTGTTTTCAGCATCGGGATTTCAAACTGTCTATTATTTCCATTGTCGGTCTTCCGGTGTCAGGGTTCTCATCGTCAGCGTTTCAATTTGTCTGTGTTCTCAGGTAGACCTATATATATATATATATATATATATATATATATATATATATATATAGTCTCTCTTTTCTGCTTTAACTTCGCTCTTGTTTTTTTTCTTAAAGTGGAGTCATTTTCTTCGTATTTAGTGTTGTAGAATGGTAGATAACCCATCAGATTTGAAAAAGTGTAACAAATTCAGGCATAAAATTCCATTGTCAGATGCCCATAATCTCTACATTTATTGCTTAGGTCCTGACCATTTTCACTATTCATGTTCAATTTGTAAGGTGTTTAACCCCAGAGTGTTAATTGACAGAAAGGATAAACTTATTCTCAAAGGCCTTCTTCCTTTGCCCTTTGGAGAATCACTTACTGGAGCTCAATTTTCCAAGTCTGATAAGAAAGAAGTCAAGAAAAGATCTTCTGAGCAACCAGGTTTCTTGCAATCCTCTTAGGATCAGAATTCATAACTGCTTACAAAAATTCAAAAAAGTTTGTATCCAAAAGGCAAGTACTTGGATCCAGTGTCTTCACTTATCAGATCTGTATCTTCCGAACCGGGTCATCTTGAACCAAAGCAGATACCTAGAACTTGGTATGCATCTTCCTTGGATCCTGTACCCTCTCTGCTCCCATCCCCATTCTTGGAAATACGCCATTATTCAAGATCACCTTTCATAGCCTCTTCCTGTTCGTCCAGAAGACTCATAGAAGCCATTGTGGACAGAATGATGAGGAAGTTTCTATCAACACAAATTCAGATGGGAGTTCTCCTAGCTCCTACCCCCTACCCACATGGGTCTGGGGACCTTCATTAATACACCACCACCAGATTTGGCTCCTTTGCTGATCTAGCCTTTGGTTTCGGAGCCTTTGGATCCGAGACTCCCAGCTCCATCTTTCTTGGATCAGAAGGTGTTTTTTTCTTCAGATTGAATATCTTCTCTGTGTGCTCTGGCTCCAAGTATGTTGGAGCTGGAATACTTTTGGACCAGAAGCTTCGGTGTTGGATCAAGGGCATTAGAGTTGACTCCAAAGCTGTCAAAGCCGTCTTTACCCTGTGGAGTGTCAGCATTCGATAGCTCGTTTCTGACTTCTGCCTCGGGTGGTGTGCCTTCCTGTTGGAGGGAGCCATTGGTCCAGAAGCATGTCTTCTCGGGTCCGATGGTTTTCTTTCTGGAGCATTTTGCCTTTGAGGTAGTAGAGAGAGTATTCTCTTCTAAAGGTCAGATGGCTCCTCCCCTCTTGGATCTTCCCCTGGATCTCAGATGTCTTTGTATCGTGAGCCTCAACATTCTACTCCACTGGGACAACCAGCCCAAAGTCTCCAGGCTACCCAGCGGGGTATAATTATTTCTTCCAATACTTCTCCGGGACATCCCACACAAGAAGTCCTTAGGAAGAGGAAGTGCAAGAAGAGGCACTTGGACTCCCCTCATGAGTCGGTCACAGAAGATACCAATTTCAATGGAGGGGAGGGGGTCCCCAGGATCACCACCTGATGATGTCACATTCTGAGACATTTTACAGATCATTAGGCAATAGGTTGATTGGTCTACCAATAACCCTTTTCAAGAGGAACTGATATTCCTGGAGGCATTTGGTACTGGCCCATGTACTTCCTGGGTGGCTCCACCTACTGATGAGCTCATTGATTTGATCTCTCAGAGGGCATGGAATGAGCCTGATACTGTTGAGCCACTCCCCAAGATACCAGATAGAACTTGGCACCACTGAAGGGAAGGGAATTTTGGAACAAAGGAGTACCAGTGGATGCTATGGTTGTAGTGGCAGGCACCAAGAAAGAACTTGCTCAACAGAGTTCTTCTGGTCATCCCCCTAACAGGACGTCTAGGGCACTGGATAAATTTGGGAAGCGTGTGTATGGATCAGCAACCCTTGCTCTCAGGTCTTTGAATTACTTGGCACACTTCACCAGATTACAGAGGGATTTGATAAAAGAACTTTCAAAATTTCTGTCAGGGACCAGTACTTCTGAGGCAGTGACTTCTGTTGCTTCACAATTGGCAACCCTTCAGTCTATTTTCAATTTATGCATGAGGCTCATATCACATGCAGATGGAGCCTCAAGGGTGGCTGGTTCTATGCAACAAAGTCTAGAAGATTTAGAATCTTTGCCTGGAAGTGTTTACATAGGTATTTTTATACTCCAAGTACACTCCAAAGAATTTTTCCTCAGATAGATAGCAAATGTTGGAGGAGGTGTGACAGGGAAGAAGGAGGAGGTTGGGAACATATTTTTTGGGAGTGTAGTGAGTTGGCAGACTGTAAGGATTTCCTGCAGACAACTCTGTCGGGGATGCTGGGTGAGCAGACTGGATTGACTAGGGAGATGATTTTTTTTGAGCTATGATACATAATTGGAATTGCCTAGACATAGGAAAGCCTTGCTGAGTCTAATTATGTTGGCTGCCAAAAAAGCAATTCATAGAAAATGGAAATCAAAGTCTAAACCAACTCTGCTAGAAGTAGTGAATATAGTAGCAGAGATAAAACAACTGTAACTGGGATCTTTAGAAAAGGGAAGGAGCAAACTACATAGGAAAAAAAATGGGAATTGTGGGAACAATATATGCAGAGAAGGAACAAGGTTTAAAAGAAGGCAGGATTTGAATGAGCTGTGTAATGCTTAACTGACAATGACTGCTTTGATTATAAGTGATGTATAATGTTTGCAACTACAGTTGTTTCAATGATGTCTATGATGCATAATGTTTGCAACTAAAGTGGTGTCAATGTTTGTTTTTTTATTTATATAACAGATTGCTTATGTCATATGTGATAATTTAATAGAGATGTTTATTGTAAAAAAAAAAAAAGAGGTGGTGGGTTCAGGCATTTCCAACAGGAGGCATGCCTGTATGTGCCTGTGTGATTTTGCAGAGCCCTTCAAGTCATCCTTTGTCAATTCTCCTTGACTGAAGTTCATTATTTGGTCCCAAGGTGAAAGACGCACTCTACAGGTGAGAGCAAGATGGTAAGACCCTGTCTGCAGTGGGCATACATTTTTTGACTCCTCAAAGATCCTTTGCGAGTAGTCAATGAGGTGGTTGGAAAATGTGGTTCAGGAAATACGAGGGTCCTTTACATGATCCACATGGAGAGAGTTCCCCTGGGGCAGAGGAGGGAACTCCAGTGGGAGATGCTGCCCTCATTGCAGAGGAGGCCTGCAGAACCACGGGTCTAGAGATTCTTTCTCTGATAGACCCTGTCATCGGTCCTGAATGGAGGCCCAGTTGCCCTCCTCTGGAGGCAGTTGGGGATCACTTATCCCTGCTCCAGAGAGCATGGCTAGATATTACAAAAGATACTTGAGTACAGAGGATTATTTCCAGAGGTTATATAATTCTGTTTTCCTTACCTCGACTGTCAGTAATCAAAATTTCCAGTGTTCCACCCAGTCAGAGGAAAACAACAGCTCTGGAAATACAAAAGCTCTTAGAAAAAAAAAACATTCAAGAGGTCTCCCCAGACCAGAAAGGATCTGTAACTTACTCAAAACTCTTTTTAGTGTCAATCAAAACAGGGGACTGGAGACCAGTTTTGGATCTCAGCATTCTGAACAAATCATTTTAGCATACCAAGTTCTGGATGATCATGGTTCACTCCATTTTGCCCTTTCTGCACAAGGAAGATTGGATTTGGATGTGCTCAGTAGATCTCCAGGACATGTACTTTCACATAAAGACAAACAGATTGTCCAGGATATGTCTACCCTTCCGTCTTTGAGATAATCACTACCAATTCAGATTACTGCTCTTTGGTCTCACCACAGCCCCAGGGTGTTCACCAAATGCATGGCAGTAGTAGCAGCTCACTTGAGACTGCAGAGATTCTGGGTGTTTCCATATCTAGATAACTGGGTCATTACCGCTTTGACCAGGCATCTTCTGATAGCAGCTTGAGACTATGTACTCCAGATTTGTTCCAGTCTAGGGAATTACAGTCATCGACAACACATTTCAACTTCAGCTGTCCCAGATGTTAAAATTCATAGGGACCTTTTTCAACACAACATCAATGACAGCTTCTCTCCCTTTACCAAGGGTTCAAACTATTTATTTTCAAGTCAGTAGAATATTTCAGAACTCATTCATGTCAGCCAGACTGATCTTATAGACCCTGGGATCAATGTCCGCAGCAATAGTTCTTGTTCCGCTAGCAACATACCATATGAGAATTCTTCAGTGGACATTAGCAACCCAACTGGCTAAGTTTCTGGTGTCATTCTAAGGAGATCCATTATTCTACACCCACCTTTATCCAGCAAGATCAGTATAACTCAGACCTGAAAAAAGTACCTACGGTGGTGGATTCACTCAGATCAAATTTTACAAGGTCGTCCATTCATCTTCCCTTAGCCCAATGCCATAGTGACCACTGATGCTTCCCAGATCAGGTGGGGAGGCCATTTCTTGAGAAAGACTGTTCAAGGCATGTGATCCCCCTGAAGAGGCCAACATGTGTATCAATGTCCTGGAAATGAGGGCAGTTACTCCTAGTTTTGCAGGCGTTCTAAGACCCTCTCCCTTCCGAAACTATTAAGATTCAAACGGACAATATGCCTGTAGTATGGTGCATCAACAAATGAGCAGGAACAAGATCTTGCCTCTTGTGTCAAGAAGCTGTGAGAGTATGGCAACGGATGATCTCTTCAAATCGATTTCTGATAGCAGTGCACATACGGGAAAATCCAATGTGATAGCAGACAAATTGAGCAGGTCCATATTACTACCTCATGAGTGGTCTCTCAACAGAAAAGTAATGGAAATGATACTCTACCATTCGGGCCAACCATCCTGCGACCTATTTGCATCTCCTCTGAACAACATATACGGCAGGTTCTTTGCCCTAATTCCCCCACTGGGGAAGTCACTGAGAGATGCTTTCCTTCATGATTGGCCCCCAGGTCTCCTGTATGCTCATCCCCCAACTCCCTTAATCCTCAAATTCCTGCAGAAAGCATCACAATTGAAGAGCAAAGTCATCCTCATTGCCCCTCACCGGTCTTGACAGATTTGGTTTCCCTTCCTGTGGCCTCTTCTGGTTTATCCGCCTTGGATTCTGAATCCAATTCCAGATCTCCTGTCCCACCCAACAGATATTACTCAACTGGATATCTTGGGCCTAAAGTTGGCCACGTTGTTTCTCCAATTCTGTTGATAGCCGGACAACCCAAGCTGTCTTCGTTGGTGCACCACATTCTTTTGTCATCCCGCAAAACGTCCACTAGAAAAATTTACAAGAGCAAATGGAAAAGATTTGTCCTTTGGGCACCGCAACGAGACATTGATACTTTGCAAAGCAGCATGCCCAACACACACTAGTCATAGGTGACTCTTTAGTGAGGCACACTGATGTCCTACTCACAAGGTTGAATAAGGAGAAAGTAACAGTCAGCTGCCTGTCAGGCGCCAGGATCCACCACATAATGCACGCACTCAGGTCCCTCAACAACAGGTGCAAATATGACTCTGTCATTGTACATGTGGGTGTGAATGAACTGAGACGTACCTCCCTGGACTACATGAAAAGAGACATGGAGGAGCTCTCGGATTATGTAGCCCAGGCGGGTATGGCCCTAGCCCTGAGCAGCATCCTACCATCACCCAGAATGATACCACAGTACAAGCAGAAAATGTTTGATTTCAACAACTGGCTAAGTTTCTGGTGTCATTCTAAGGGGATCCAGTATCTGTCTGCCTGGGATGACATGATTGACAGACTTCGATGCTTTGCCAGAGATGGCTTGCATCTGTCACCACTGGGCTTCCAGATACTGGCCAAGGTTCTTGCCACCCCTATAGTGCCTTTTTTAGGCGGTGTTCCAAAGACCAAATTACCACAGTAACAGCTACATACAAATGCAATCTGAGGGTCATGCTGCTCAGTGCTAGAAGTCGAAATCTTAAAATGCACTCGCTTGAAGCACTCCTTAAAATAGAGAACATCTACATTTGTGCTGTAACAGAGACCTGGTTCAAGGCAGCAGAAAGCACCCCTGTACTACCAGGCTATAATTCATTCCACACCTTTTGGCCCCAGAACATGGGCTGAAGCTCCAAATATGGTGTTGTTTCCATATTCATATAGAATGTGCACACCTCCAGACTGTTAGCCCAACATAACACATCTGAGATACTTCAGGGGCAGCTAACATTAGGTAAGACAGCTATACAGGTTGTAGCCTGCTATAGGTCCCCAACCATGTCCCAAGACTCACACTCCACATTCCTAAGCACCCTGGAGAATATTAGGGTCCAACCTAACACTCTCATACTGGGCGACTTCAACTACCCCTCCATTAACTGGGAAAACTACTCATGTACCAATACACTTGTCCAACGTTTCCTGGAATTCATTAATTCCAATGTCCTGGACTAGCTCATTCTTACCCCCACTAGAGGTAGCAACATCCTTGACCTGGTCATTACTAACATGAGCGACCATTACTCTACACCAGTGGTCAACTCCTCCCTGGTTAGATCCGATCACAAACTAATCACCATGGAAATGCAATTTGTGTCTCCCTGTAGATTGAAGATTTGGAACTCCTCCAGAATGGACTAGAAAGTGGCTAGTGGTACAGGGCTAAACAAAATCTGAGTACTCTAAGAATAGTGAAAGAATTTTGCTGTACTAAAGGCTGAAAAGCATGAATATATTTGCTGTCTCCTCCCACAACCTGAAATGCTCTATTTCCTTTCATAGTACCTATTGGTCTGCTCATGCCTTTCTGTTTCATTTCTTTTATAGATACCTTTGCCTTTACTATAAATAAAAGTAGAAGTGGTTATTATTTCCATTATTGGATAACAGTTCCTAACAAATCATGATGCTTTCAGCTTCGTATTTATTAACGTTCAACACAGTCAGCTCAGGAAAAGAATGTTTGTAAAACCTCCTATTAATGATAATTATTACATAGTAAGTAATTTTTTTCTGGTAAACTAAAATTGTGGATGCTATTTAGAGATTATTTAAAGTATCATATCTTCTTTAGTAATTTTAAGTTGCTGATTCTGATTTTTTAATGATTTTTTTTCTCTCCATAGCATTCAGGACAGCTTTATTTGCAGTATTGTATGTAGAGACACAAGTGCAGACAGACACAAGTGCTTTCGGCTTTCTTACAGTCATATAAAAGAGGCACATCTTATGCGATTCCTATTGCAGGTAGGTAGATATACAGTGTTTCTTATTTTTCTTTCATGTACAGATAAAGTAACCTAAACTGTGCAAAGGACCTGTGCTCTTATTCCCACAAAGAAAAAAAAACAGACTCTAATACCATTTTTAACACATTCAAAGCTTCCTTCCTTCTTTCTAGATTCCTAGTGGAATATGGCCGACTTTAGTAGTGTAGCTAGGGCAGGGCAAAGGGGGCAGTGGCCCCAGGTGAAGAGTGTTAGGGGGCACGACTGGCCATCATTCTGAGCCCAATCCAGTTGTTTTTTAGTGCAATAACAACTTTTTCTTGTCAACCCCAAGTGCTGTAGAGCTCTGTTTGGTCTGAACTGTAGCAGCTGGCTGCTACATTTATAGTAAGCAGTTTTAAAAGAAAATATATTTATTTTTTTTTAATAACATCTCAGAGCTTTAGCGCTCCCTGTGTGGTAACTGAAGCTTGTTTCGATTTATAGCAAGCAGTTTGCTACAGTTTAAAAGAAAAGAAAAAAGATTTTATTTTATTCTTTTCATAAAACCTGAGTGCATACCATACATGCCTTAGTATAAACTTGCTGCAGGTTTAATTAAAAATATATTTTCCTTTTTTTTTTGTAAATATCACCAGGGTGTTGTTGTACAACTCTGTATATGCTATGATCTGTAGCAAGTGCTTGCTACATTTATAACAAGTAGATTGCTGCAGTTTAAATGAGAGATTTATTTTTTCCTCTTCTGAGGAAGTAGGGCTGAGGCACGACACTGAAATAGGACCTGATTGGTTCCTGCAGTTCAAGAGCACCAGATAATTGATTGTGGACTTTTTTTTTTTTTGTAATTGCCTCACAGCTATGGAGAGTTGGGGCTGTGGGATAGAAACATTCACAAGACCTGGTTGGCAGGAGCAACACCCATCAGATGTCTTGGACCTTTTTTTTTTTTTTTTGCTCCTCAGTTGTTGAGGGGCACCATATAGAAGAATGCTGCAGGCGCTAGATGAGCCAGCTATGTCTCTTCTTCTAGCTAATTCAAAAAGGTAACTATCAGTCTTGAAAGAGCATTAAAACAATATTGTATTTTTATTTTTTTTAATTGCTCCAAATGTTTTGGGTTTGCAATGCAATAACAGGAGTGCATCCCATTCCCACATCAGAAAGTTCATGAGATAAGCATTGCTTCAGTTTCTGATGTTTGCCAGTACTGTTTATGTCAGCACCCACAGTGCATCAAGAATTGCTGCCTCCAACGTTTCATACAGGAGTTGTGTGTATTAGTAACACGTTTAAGTTGTTGTTTTTCTTTCTGCCTTTCCCGGTTAGGGGTCGCCACAACGGAACTCCAGTCTGCTAATGATTAGCAACCGATTTTTATGGTGCCGAGGTGCCATCTCGACACCAACCTTCAACAAAGACACGCCCACTCATGCATGTCTTTCGAACGCCACTCGACCGCGGGGAGGACATGCAGACTCCACAAAGAAGGCGATCCAGCCGAGAATCGAACGGGAGAACCTCTTGCTGTGAGGCGACAACACTACCGCTGCACCACCGTGGCTTCATTAGTAACACGTTTAAGTACCATTATAAATTATTTTTCATTAGTCCTGTTACTCCTTCTACTATTGAAATTGTCTGTGTGTGTTTAGTCTACATTGCTCTTTTTTTCTGCTTGCATATCTTGGAATTTTATGACTTTTGTATCTCTCAGTATGTAAAACAGTATAGTTACTGTGTGTAAGAATTTCAGTGGTTAATGCTGACTTTATATGTTTTTCTTGCATCAATTTTTTTTCAGCTGCAGGTATTGGTCGATCTCCTGTGAGCTGAACTTTATTATTGTTGATAATGATTTGTTCATATTTTCAGTGTTTCTCAACTACTTTTATGTTGTAGTGTTTGCACAATCCTCTCTGCAGTGGTCTTGCCATTTTATTTTGCCTTTCAGTATATTGACCTTCAGCTGTGGGTGTATCACACCCTGCAACAAGATATATAACTGTTTCTAGTTCTATTTTACAGAACCTACATTTGTCTGTTTCTCCCATTTTTTAATCAGTGTTATTTACATTATGTTACTTCAGTTTTGCAACATTCTGACACATCACTGGGTGAGAGTGACTATATTATTTTACAATTAATAAACTCCCAAAAATATTTTAATTATACCACAGAGAAGACAAGATGTGCAAGTCATACTGATACTTTACTGACAGTATAGAAGCACAGTATTTTGTAGTAAAATAAAAATGCTTTTATTGTAAAGTTTGCAGTGAAACTTGATGCAGAATGATTCAGAAGGAATTAATTATTTTTTATTGCCATTTATTTACTGGGAAAGCTCGACAGCGTACAGAGTACTCACAGCGGAGGCTTGGAGAGAAAAAGCTCTAAGCACATGAAATGTCATAAGCAGAGTATGAAATAGTTTAAAAGTGCACATTATATATATATATCTAGGTGCAAATACATGCATTATCACAAATAAATCAGTAGACAGAATAATCAATAGAACCATAGTGGAAGCTACCATTCCCTCCATCTGGAAAATAATCCCACGTTATACCACTTCATAAAGGAGGCAGCTCCACTGAACTGTCTAATTTTAGACCCGTAGCTATTCTTTCTCCATAGGCTAAAATTATGGAGAAGTGTATCCATAAACAACTTCTTCATTATGTCATTCAGAACAAACTGCTGGCAAACTCTCAGCATGGATTTAGACCCTATCACAGTACCACGTCGGCCCTTCTCTCTTTCTTTAATGTCATAAACCAAAACCGAAATAATAATAAACTTTCCTCAGCTCTCTTCCTTGATCTCTCCAAGGCCTTTGACATGGTCAACCATCAACTACTTATCCATACACTGAAAACCATTTCCTTTGATAACCATGCTCTCCACTGGTTCCAGTCCTATCTTAGTGGTAGATAACAGGCTGTTCTTTGGCAGGACAAACTATCCAGCCTTCTACCCAACACATAGGAGTCCCCCAGGGCTCTATATTAGGACCCTTTCTTTTTTCTATTTTTATTAATGACCTCCATACTGTCATACCAGATGCAACCTGCATTCACTATGGAGATGACTCCACACTAATTTGCTCAGCCACCACCCAATCAACTCTTCTGACATTAACCCAGAATACTTTTAATACAGTTGAAAATTTGCTCTCTGATCACCGTTTGATCTGAAATCCAAATAAAATTAAACTACTTCTTTTCTCCCCCACACATAGGTGCTCCTCACTATCCTTTACTATAAAGTCTAATAATGGTACCATTATCTCACCAGAGGCCTATGCAAAACTCTTAGGTGTAATTGTGGATAATAGCCTTAAATTTGATATGCACGTCAACCAAACTATTAAAATAAACAAAAAACTTGGCTCACTATACAAGATTAAACCTTTCTTAACCCCACCTGCTAAAACTGTTATTGCCCGCTCTCATCTACTCTCTACCCTGCTTTATGCCTCCCCTTTACTTACTAATCTGAACAAATCTCATCTTAGTAAGCTGTCTAGGTGCTACAATCACATTGTCAGATTTGCCACTGGCATGCCCTATAGGACACACCACTGTCATAATCTAAATCATCTTGGGTGGCTTGAACTAAATAGCCTACTCCAGTACAACTAACTTATAGTGGCACATAAAGTTCTCAATCAACCTGAAAATACACCTGCACTTAAAAACATTATCAAACTCCATAGTAACTCTAGGCCACTTTGCTCATCCAACAAATCGCTGGTTCAAACATTCAAACCCAATAACTCAGCCGGAAACTCTCTGTTTGCCAACTCTGTTGGAAAACTTTGGAACTCACTCCCAAATGACCTCACTCTTGAACCCTGTCTTACTCAATTCAAAAAGAGTCTCAAGCACTGTTTTAAATCACATTGGTTATGTCCCTGTTCCAATCCTGACTAATTCCTTCTCCATCATTATGTGCTAAATATTTATTTCTTCTAACCCTAGATGTTATGTAGTCCAGTCTCGCCTACATTCTTACCATTGGGTACGGAGCCGAATATCGGCTGCGACTCGGCCAAACTTTTCTAGCGCGAAGTCTTCTATTGGCTGGGCTAAGCAGGTATACCATGCTGCACTGCTCCATATCCCCAGATCTCGTTTGCCGCTCGTGTAGCTCGGACGTGGTCTCGCTCTTGGCTGTGGCTAAGTACCCTTTTTCTTGTTATTGAGAAAAATTATTATAAACAAAAAGCTATTTTCATAGCTATTGTCTATTTAGTGTTGTTTTTGGTTTTGGTAGTGTGCTTGTGATTTGTGGTATCCCGCTTAACTGTTCCCTCGGGCTAGGCCCGTTTCAGTTAGAGGACCTAGTCCTTTTGCCTGTCTGTTCGCGCTAAACCGTTTAAGTTAGAGGTTTGGTGACGATTCCCTTGCTATTCGTGGTCTTTAACCATATTGGTTAGAGGTTTTTGACCAGGTTTGTCTCAGTGTGTGTTCCTCAGTGTGTGTGTGCTGTTACAGTTCATAACTTGTTCCCGCATTTTTTGTGGTGTTGCTCATCTGTGTAGTTTCTTGTCAGACCATTTCTTCGGTTGTGTTGGTTTTGGTGATTGTTGAGAAATGTCCAAGGAGCACAAACCTTCGGGTTTTAAAAAGTGCTCTAAATGCGGTTACAAAATGTCCATCACCAGTGGGCATTCAGTTTGTGTTTATTGCCTGGGAGCCATTCATCTGCAGGAGTTCTGCAGCTTTTGCCATGCGTTCAGTCCCAGAGTGCTCCAAGAGAGAAAGAATAAGCTGATTTTAAAGGGACTCTTGAAACCATCTTTCGAAGAGGCCATGGATTCTTCTCCCAGTGGTAAGTCTAAGTCATCTAAGTCTAAAAAGAGATCTCCAGCCCCGTCAGCTTCCTCGGAGCCTCCAGAGAAAGTCACAAAACTTGCTTTGACCTCCTCGGCTCCACTGTCCTTGGGGCCACAGGAAGTGTCGGTGTTGATGGAACCAGCATCGGCTCCAATTATATTGGAACCTCTTTGGAGCCAATCGCCCAGTCTTAAACCAGTTTCTCCTGAGAGGAGATCTCAATCTCCCTCCCTGTCCTCCAAATCCTCCAGGACTCTTTCGGATGTGGATGTTGATAGGGTGGTCCAGAGGCTCCTCCAGTCATCGGTTTTGGCGAAATTGTTTTCGGCTCCAGCCCAGTCTGCTCCAGAGCCCGTCCCGACCCTTTCTTCGATCATTCCTCCTCCGAGTGCATCTCTGTCTTCAGAGCCAGAGTGTTCCGCGCCGTGTGATGTTCCTAGGTCGGTTCCGATGGCCCCTCCGGCCCTATCGGTACCGACATCGGCTCCGACCCCATCGGCTCCATCCACGGGGTTTGGGACTCGGGATTCTTCTGTCGGGCCCGAGGGGGACATCTCGGGACATATTTTGGTTCCGAGTCTCCCTCTCGGTGCCTCAGCTCGAGGAACTCCAACTCCCGTCATGGTCTCAGAGGTTGGCCAGTCCTCAGACTGGGGCTGCCTTCAAGGTCATGCAGACTGTGCTGGCCAGATCATCAGCTACATCAGGCAGGTCGGTCATTCTGTCCCCCACCACTCCGGTGAGAGCTACTGATCACCACCTATCCATAGACAGCAGAGCACCAAGGCCTAGGGATACCCCCACGAGTGGTCCACAACTTTCTGAGGGCCCTTCAGAGTTCGTGCCTGAAGAGTCCCCTAGAAAGAAAACATGCAAGAGGAAGCACATAGACTCCCAGGATGAGTCTCTCACCTCTGATACTGACCTCGAGGAATCGGAGGGTCCCCCAAGTCATCCTCTGATGATGTTTCCTTCTCCGATATCCTGGAGATATTGAAACAAAGAGGTGACTGGCCGTCCAAAGCCCCCTCCGAGGAGGAGTCGGCCTTCCTTAAGACTTTTGGTGCTCAGCCCTCCGCCTCCTGGGTGTCCCCACTCTTCGACGAGCTCATAGATTTGATTTGTCGGAGGGTGTGGGAAAACCCTAATTCTGTGGAACCCGTACCCAGGCGCCCCAACAAATTTCTTTCTGCTCCCCTGGGTAAGGAGTTTCTGTCCAAAGGAGTCCCTGTGGATGCCATGGTGGTGGCGGTGGCCACTCAGAAGGAAGTAGCAGAGACTTCTTCCTCCGTCCATCCTCCTAACAAGGAGTCTAGGACCATGGACCGGTACGGGAAGCGTACCCTTTCATCAGCAACCTTTACCTTATGGTCGCTGAACTACCTGTCTCATTTTACTCTGCTCCAGAGAGATCTCCTCAAGGAGTTAGGAGATACTGTTGTGGGTAATGTTCCTGAGGCGGTGGCCCAGACAGTTAATGCCCAGGTGTCTACCCTCAACTCTATCGTCAACTCTTCCATGCGGCTCATTTGATATGCAGCCGATGGAGCGAGTAGGGCAGCAAGCTCAGGAGTCACCCTTAGATTGCAAGCCTGGATGCACCTTTGTCATTTTGCGGAGGCCTTCAAGTCTTCTTTCACTGACGCCCCCTTTGATGGTTCCTCTTTGTTCGGAACCAAAGTGAAAGACACCCTCACCAGGTGTGAGCAAGAGGGAAAGACCCTGTCTGCTGTAGGGGTCCATTTTTCCCTTCCCTCTAGGCCTTACCCCAAGGCCCAGCGGGGTGGGAAGATGTGGTTCAAAAAATCACAGAGGTTTTTTCCTGCTGCACAAGGTGAGTTCCCCTCCAGAGGCAGAGGGAGGGAAGTTATTCAGGGAGATGCCGCCCTAGAGGCAGAGGGGGCCCCCCTCAATTTGGGAGACCGCGATTCCTTTCGCTGCACTCCCTACTCTCGTTCCTGAGGGAATGCCCGACTGTGCTTATCCGGAGCCAGTCGGGAGTTGAATATCGTTTTATCCGGAAGCCTGGAAAAGAATCACCCAGGACCGATTGGTATTACGAATAATTTCCGGAGGTTATACCATTCCTTTTACGTCAGACCCACCTTCAGTCAGAAAAATCCCGGACATTCCACCCAGTCAAAGGGATCAAGCAGCCTCAGAGGTTTCAAAGCTGCTAGGAAAAGGAGCCATCCAGCAAGTCCCCTCAGACCAAGTCGGATCAGGGACTTACTCAAGATTCTTTTTGGTGCTTAAAAGAACAGGGGACCTGAGACCCATATTAGATCTCAACCGACTGAACAACTATGTACAGAAGTCCAAGTTCCATATGGTCACACTACAATTGATTCTCCCATTGTTGAGAGAGGAGGTATGGATGTGCTCCATCGACCTCAAGGATGCTTACTACCATGTCAAAATGGACAAGGCATCCAGGAGTCACCTATGCTTCCAGCTGGGAGCCAGCCATTTCCAGTTTTGAGCCCTGCCCTTTGGTCTCACCACAGCCCCCAGGGTGTTCACCAAGTGTATGGCGGTGCTGACGGCTCAATTGAGACGTCAAGGATTCCAAGTGTTTCCGTATCTGGATGACTGGCTTCTTACCGCCCCCACCAGGCATCTGCTAATCCAAACCAGGGATGCTACCATCACTCTCTGTCAACGGTTGGGCATAACACTAAATTGGGAAAAATCTGCCTTGTTGCCCTCACAGCATGTCACCTTTATAGGTGCAGAATTATACACCGTTCGAATGTGAGCATTTTTACCGCAAGAAAGGATCAGAGTCTTACAGCAACAGATACACTCATTGATGCCCCTGAGGAAAGCGAAGGCAAGATGGGTTCTTCAACTCCTGGGGACCATGGCAGCTACAATTATGTTGGTCCCTCTAGCGAGGTTGCACAAAAGACTTCTTCAATGGCTCCTCTTTGTCCAATGGTATCTCCAAAAATTTCCACTTTCTCACCCCATTTTGCTCATGGACAGATGTAAACAGGACCTCAGTTGGTGGCTTTGCACCAACAATCTGGACAAGGGAAAACCCTTCGTTCCACCCATCCCGGTTGCCACAGTGACCACGGACGCCTCCCGGATGGGGTGGGGGAGGCATTATCTTGGCAGGACGGTCCAAGGCACGTGGCAAGATCACGAGATACATCTGCATATCAATGTCCTAGAGATGAGAGCGGTGCTACTTGCGTTGCAGGCACTTCAGAGCTATCTGCCTCTAGGGACGATTGCAATACACTCGGACAACATGTCAGTAGTGTGGTATCTGAACAAGCAAGGGGGAACCAGATCTTACCCCCTGTGCAGAGAGGCCATGCGAGTGTGGCAGCGGGCAATATCTTCCCAACGCACATTACGGGGAAGTTCAACGTGATAGCAGACAGGCTAAGCAGAGCTATTCTGATGCCTTATGAGTGGTCCCTGAATCGTCTAGTTGCAGAACGAATCTTCAGCAGATGGGTTCAGCCTTGCTGCGACCTTTTCGCCAGCCCCCTCAATGCCAAATGCAGCAGCTACTTCACGCTGATCCCCCCACAGGGGGAGTCACCCAGGGACGCTCTAATTCACGATTGGCCCTCCGGTCTACTTTATGCTTTCCCTCCGTTTCCTTTGCTGTCAAAAGTGATTCAGAAAGCCCAATCCTTGGGAAGCAGAATGATTCTGATTGCTCCATACTGGCCTTGTCAAGTCCGGTTTCCCTTTCTCCAACCCTACATTGTGGACACTCCTTGGATTCTGGACCCACAACCAGATTTACTGACACATATGTCGGGAAAGTTCCACACCTCTCTGATGACCCTCCAGTTGACAGCCTGGCTACTCCACTTCCATCGCTAGTTAGGCTTCGTCACTTTTCACCGGAGGTAGTTCACATTTTATCTTCCTCTCATAAGCCCTCTACTAGGAAGATTTATTCTAGCAAATGGAAGAGGTTTTCTATTTGGGCGCATACCCAAGGGATTGATCCTTACACAGCCCCAATTGCTTCAGTCTTGGAGTTTTTGTCTATGCTTTTCCATCAGGGTTCCGCGTCAGCTACCATAAAAGTTCAGTTGGCAGCGATTACTAATTTTCATGTCGCTAATGAGCCTAGTCTGATGGCTCACAGACTCTCTAAAGCTTTCCTCAAGGGTACTCTATTACTCCGTCCTCCGGTCTCCGAACCTATCATGCCCTGGGATCTGAATTTTGTTTTACAAGCCCTTACCTCGCCACCTTTCGAGCCTGCAGCTACCTGTGATTTGACCTGGAAAACAGCCTTCCTAATAGCAATCACTTCGGCCAGGCGAGTTTCAGAAATCCAAGCTCTTTCTGTCAAACCCCCATACTTGATTTTCCATAAGGACAGGGTTTCTCTTAGACCAAACCCTTCTTTTCTTCCTAAAGTGGCTTCGGTATCTAATATTAATCAATCTATTGAGTTGCCTGTATTCTTTCCTCATTTTTCAAACAAGGCAGAATTTAAATTTCATCAATTGGATGCACACAGACAATTACGTTTCTACCTGCACCGAACAAAAGATATCCGAAAGTCTGACCAATTATTTGTCTACTTTTCGGAAAACAAAATTGGGTCCCCTGTCACAAAAATCACCCTGTCCAGATGGATATCCAGCTGCATCTCTTTCGCCTAATCCACAGGAGGAAAAGACCTGCCGTTTCCAGTCAAGGCTCACTCTACTCGGGCTGTTTCTACATCCACAGCCTATCAAGCCAGATTGTCAATGGATGATATATGTGCTGCAGCTACTTGGGCTTCTCCTCACACATTTGTTACTCATTACAAATTGGACATGGTATCTAGGGGCAGGTCATCCTTTGGTTCCACAGTACTCAGGAGTATTTTCCTATGAGCCACCCAGGATGTAGGTGCTAGGGTTGCTGTCCCAATGGTAAGAATGTAGGCGAGATTGGACTACATAACATCAAGAAGTTATGCACTCACCATAACGTTCGATGTATGTAGTCCATCTCGCCTCACATTCTTACTTACCCTCCCACCTTCCCCCTTCCTGGAGGAGCTGGAGGTTAGGTTTTTTTCTATTTACAGAGTTCCCTTTACTCTTAGCTTATTCTTTTTACCTGGTTGTTATGTATGCATGGGGTATGAATGAATGTTTGCAGCAAACTAGATCTGGGGATATGGAGCAGTGCAGCATGGGACACCTGCTTAGCCCAGCCAATAGAAGACTTCGAGCTAGAAAAGTTTGGCTGAGTCGGAGCTGATATTCGGCTCCGAACCCAATGGTAAGAATGTGAGGCGAGATGGACTACATACATCGAACGTTATGGTGAGTACATAACTTCTTGTTATGTATTAATTTGTTAGTCTATAACTATACGAAATATTAATTGTGAGAAACTGCATAACTAGTGTGTCTGAACTTGAGTCTGTAATCTGTCCTTCATATGTATATTGAATTTATTTTTGTATGTATGTTTGATCTTTCTGTATGTATGTTTGGAGCTTTTCTCCCCAGGCCTCTGCTGAAAAGGACATATATCCAGTCGGACTATCCCGGTCAACAAATAATGTTAAGTAATTTTTCACAGAATTAAAGGAAAGTTTTTCAGAAGAATGGATACAATTGAAACAATCATAGGACTTCTAAATGCTTTCGCTAACTAAAAGCTGGCTTATATAGAAAAAGCATTGGTTTCTGTGGAACGATTCCACGACTTCATCAGTTCAAATGCACTAGATCAGTTCGTCTCATCCCCCACAAGGGGAGATAACATTCTGGACTTGGTTCTCACCAACATGGGTGACCACTGCACCACTCCATAGTATGTTCTTCCGTGGTAAGATCAGATCACTGGACTGTCTCATTCGAAGTTTCTATCCCATACACTCCCCCAGCCGTAATCAAGCTAAAAAAACTTCTCAAAAGCTGGCTACAGCCTCCCAAGGGAGGGTATCTGTAGCTTCACACCACCGACCCCCTCAGAGGATGCAGACAACTATGCTGAACAGTATGCCAGTGCAGTATACAAGCACCTGTACAACTGCATGGACTCAGCCATACCCAATAGAACTAAAACCTGCTCCTCAAGGAAACACAAACCTGTTTGGTGGACATCCTCTATCAACAGGCTTTACAACAAAAGGAAGAAACTGTTGTCCAAGGGTAAAAAGGAACAAATTCCAAACTGGAAAAACTCCCTCCTTATCCTCAGCAAGCAAATTAGATCACTAGTGAAAACCTCCAAGGCCAATTATTACTCGAAACTAGCCTCCATAACAAAGGGAAACCATAAAGTCATCTTCATGTTACGTCAGGAACCTCCGTGGCAAAGCCCAGGTGTATTCTGAAGTAGTACTTAACAGTATCATTTACACTGATCCTGTTGTCTTAGCCAGCCTGCTAACAGATAGGTTCAGTGCAAACTTCACCCCCATTCCCCCCAAAGGCTTTTTCGACATCCCCGATACTTGTCCCGCACCTCACATCTCCATAGAGAAAGTGTTACAGGCCTTATTCAAGGCAAAGAACACAGCTTGAATGGGACCTGAGAATATCCCAGGATGTATTCTGTGCCATCTCCAGCAAGAACTGGCTTCGCCATTGAGCAGCCTGTACAACCACAGCCTAAATACACTTTTCATTCCTGCAGAGTGGAGAACTGCCATTGTCATCCCCTTGCACAAAAGTGGTGCTACTACTGACCCTGGAAACTATCACCCCATGAGCTTGACAAGTCTGATCTGTAAAGCCATGGAGTGTATTATTATGGATTTCATAAACAAGGACATAGGCAATCTCCAAGCACTTGACCCCAACCAGTTCGGATTTGTTAAGGGCGGTTCTTGCCAGTTGAACCTGGTTGACTTCTTTGAGACTGTCACCAAGGCCCTGGGTGAGGGAAAGTCAGTACATACAGCTTACTTCACTTGGCCAAGGCCTTTGACACAATCCCACACTTGGGCATCATCGAAAAGCTAACACAACTTGGTGTAAATTCTTATCTCATCAGCTGGGTGACTGGGTCTATATTAGAAGACCGAACCGTCTTGGTCGAACTTAAAAGGCTGAAAATGCAAAATATCGAAGCGGCTGTTAAGCATATTCTTTCCCTGGGAAAGAATTTGCTTGGCCGCGTCAGTACTTTGCCGTCTTCGGCACTGTAGTATGGTCTCGGAGTTGTTATATTTAAGTAGGGGAGGTGTGGGGGATGCAGTCCCCCACTTAATGTAATGACTGAAATTGTTTTTTATTTTTATTTTTATTTTTGTAGGAACAGGAATTGGTTGTCCACAAAGGAGGAGCCACCACGGACCCCGAGAACTACCACCCCATTAGCCTGACAAGCCTGGTCTGCAAGGCTATGGAACGTATCATCATGGAACTTATAAACATTGACATTGGTAATCTCCAAACTCTGGACCTCACCCAGTTTGGGTTTCTAAAAGGCAGAGCCTGTCTCCTAAACCTGACAGACTTCTTTGAAGCGGTCACCAAAGTCGTAGACGAGGGTAAGGTGGTTCACACAACCTATCTGGATCTCACCAAGGCTTTTGACACCATCCCCCACTCTGGAATTATAGATAAACTCACTAAACTAGGTATAAATCCCTATGTCACAAGATGGGTTGCCAACTGGCTCACTGACAGAACCCACACTGTGAAAGTAGCAGACTCCAAATCCGACTTCAGACCAGTGACAAGTGGAGCACCACAGGGTTCAGTCCTGGGTCCTCTCCTGTTTGGTATCTACTTCTCTGAAGTACACGCTAACACAGAAGGTCTTTGGCTAACAAAGTTTACAGATGACCGCAAACTAGGAGCCATAATCAAAACTCCAAACAATGTGGACATCCTACAAAAGGGCCTCACTGAGACAGATGCCTGGTGTCAAAGCCATGGCCTCAAGCTCAATGCCAAAAAGTGTACTGTCATCCCTTTTGGTAAAAACTCTGTACCCATGAACTAGTACATAGGCAGTAGTCTACTTTACACTGAAAGTGTGATAAGAGACCTTGGGACACAGGTGGACAGTTGTCTCTCCTTTGATAATCACATCGCCACAGTAGTCAGGAAATCCTTCTACGTGGCACACCTCATCACAAAAGGTTTCTCATCCAGGAAGAAAGAGGTCATTGTTCCCCTCTACTCTTCACTCATTAGACCCATTATAGAATACAGTGCCCCTTTTGGTCCTCACAAGACATCTACAACAACTGGAAAGGCCACAGAAATACCTCACAAAGATGATTACCGGCCTCAAACAGATGCCCTACGCAGACCGTCTCAAAAAACTCCAGCTTTACTCCGTCGCATATCGCCTACTCAGAGGCAATCTCTGCCTAACATACAAAGCTATGTCAAACCCAGAGCTGTTTAATATGTTCCACTTAAAGAAATCCCGATCCCTCCAAGCTACACGCTCTAGGGACCTAAACCTTGTCACCACAATAAACAGAACATGCTAGAGGGATAGATTCCTGTCCCAGAGACTTCCCATACTCTGGAACAAACTAACTATCTATATCAAACAAAGCTTCTCATTAGCACTCTTCAAGAAAAATCTTGATGATTAGATGGGAGATAGGAAATTCACCCCGGGGGTCACTTCTGTGGCTCTGCTCAACAGGGGCACAGGAAAGTAATTTTCTTGGGTGGCAAAAGCCAGGGTACCTTTGTGGCTCGGCTCATTTAGGCCCTAGGGCCAATAGCCTAGTACCTACCTATGAACCTATGGAGAGAGAGAGGTTTGTCGCCCAGAGGCTGCCCCGTCTCTGGAATAGACTTCCCATACACGGCAAACAGAGCACCTTGCTGACCCTCTTCAGGCACAACCTTGACGAGTGTATGGGAAACCACAAATTTGTCCCAGGGGTTCCACCTGTGTCTGTCATTGACATGGGCAGCAGGTGCTGATTGAGGTTTCTTTTCAGGGATAAATTCTTGGCTAGGCTTGTAAGGGCCCCAGGGCCATTAGCCTAGTAACCTCCTATGATCCTATGCCAGTAGGCTGTGTTATACTCTGCTGTGTCTGTGTTTTACTGTGCTGTAAATGTTGTGCTCTCTGAGCCTGGGTGCTGACTGAAACAAAGTAAAATAAATTAAAAAAAAAATGACTGCACTGGTTGTCTGACTGTGGTATGTCTCCTTAATGGGTAACAGTTCCATGCTTTTATGCTTGTATGCATGTAAAAGTTCTTTCATAATTTGCATATAATTCAGATTTTCATTGATTAGGATGTGATTTTCTCAGCATGCCATAATATTTTACTGTAGCAATGTGACATTTTTCGCAGGACATTGCACTGGAACTATTTCTTAAAGATGGATACTCCAAATTCCTTGTTTTCCCACACCGTGATAGATCAAAAGCTTTCAAAAAGTGAGTAGTATTTATATGGACATTCCCTGTTCTTTATAGTACTATTTTTATGGACATTGCCTGTTCTTAAGTGCCTCATGCTGAGTTCTGGTCTCATTTTTTTTTCCTGCTCCTTTCAGGTTTTGCACTGCAGTGCCTGCTTTGAAAGGGAAAGGTATAACAGAGGCAAGCATCAACTTAAGGTAAGGCATTGATTCATAAAGCTGAGCAGTGTCTTCATGAAACAGGTAGCCGGTGTGTGGTGTAGGAGTTCCATGTGTAAGATCACGTCATGATTGTAGGGCAGAATGTGTACATAAAGTCCACTTAAGCAGAAGGCAAAATAAGTGCTTATGGCAACGACAGTAGTGCAGGCTTAGGCAAAAATATTAATTCCCTCATCTTTTTTTATCTCTCTGTAAAATTACTAGCATTGGCAGCACAACATGTTACACAGAAAAAGATGTTCTTTTATCTGCTACTTAAAGGCTGTTGAAAGTTTTCTCAGAAGAGGATGACATAAGAGTAGCGGCACACCAGACATGAAAACGAAGCATGTTCTTATTAAGAAGCTGTAAGTAGGAGGGAAACATAAGAATCATGCCTGGTATAACTGCACGTGTGGGCAAGGAACAAATCCACTTAACAGAGTAGTCAGCAAAGACATTCATTCTTTCATTCTCTTATACTCAGTTTATCCTGTTCAGGGCTGTATCGGACCCAGAAGCCTATACCAGCATCTGTTGGTAAAAGGCAGAGAACCTAGTGTGGATGGTACACTAGTTTGTTGCGTTACACAAACACACACTTCACGTATAGCTGTGAGCAATTCAGAGGATCACACATCTTTAGAATATTGAATGAACCCAGGCCACTTAGCTAAAACTCAGGCAGACACAGGGGAGGTGTGCAGCTCCAAACTAACAGCACCTCTGCTGGGAATATAGCCAGAGGAGCAGAGGAGTGAGACCTGTGAGACAGTACTGAGGAGTGACACCTTTGAGACAATACTGCTAACTACACAGCCAGTGTGCCACTCTAACCCAAACATACTGCTTGTATTTTAAAACAATTTTCCTTGGTGTTTTATTAAAGGGATATGTTTTCAACTTTAAACATGGTACTCTTTTGTAGCATTGGTACCCTTTCCCTGGGAAAGAGTTTGCTTGGCCGCGTCAGTACTTTGCCGTCTTCGGCACTGTAGTGTGGTCTCGGAGTTGTTATATTTAAGTAGGGGAGGTGTGGGGGGTGCAGTCCCCCACTTAATGTAATGACTGAAATTGTTTTTTATTTTTATTTTTATTTTTGTAGGAACAGGAATTGGTTGTCCACAAAGGAGGAGCCACCACAGACCCCGAGAACTACCACCCCATTAGCCTGACAAGCCTGGTCTGCAAGGCTATGGAACGTATCATCATGGAACTTATAAACATTGACATTGGTAATCTCCAAACTCTGGACCTCACCCAGTTTGGGTTTCTAAAAGGCAGAGCCTATCTCCTAAACCTGACAGACTTCTTTGAAGCGGTCACTAAAGTCGTAGACGAGGGTAAGGTGGTTCACACAACCTATCTGGATCTCACCAAGACTTTTGACACCATCCCCCACTATGGAATTATAGATAAACTCACTAAACTAGGTATAAATCCCTATGTCACAAGATGGGTTGCCAACTGGCTCACTGACAGAACCCACACTGTGAAAGTAGCAGACTCCAAATCCGACTTCAGACCAGTGACAGGTGGAGTACCACAGGGTTCAGTCCTGGGTCCTCTCCTGTTTGGTATCTACTTCTCTGAAGTACAGGCTAACACAGAAGGTCTTTGGCTAACAAAGTTTGCAGATGACTGCAAACTAGGAGCCATAATCAAAACTCCAAACAATGTGGACATCCTACAAAAGGGCCTCACTGAGACAGATGCCTGGTGTCAAAGCCATGGCCTCAAGCTCAATGCCAAAAAGTGTATTGTCATCCCTTTTGGTAAAAACTCTGTACCCATGAACTAGTACATAGGCAGTAGTCTACTTTACACTGAAAGTGTGATAAGAGACCTTGGGACACAGGTGGACAGTTGTCTCTCCTTTGATAATCACATCGCCACAGTAGTCAGGAAATCCTTCTACGTGGCACACCTCATCACAAAAGGTTTCTCATCCAGGAAGAAAGAGGTCATTGTTCCCCTCTACTCTTCACTCATTAGACCCATTATAGAATACAGTGCCCCTTTTGGTCCTCACAAGACATCTACAACAACTGGAAAGGCCACAGAAATACCTCACAAAGATGATTACCGGCCTCAAACAGATGCCCTACGCAGACCGTCTCAAAAAAACTCCAACTTTACTCCGTCGCATATCGCCTACTCAGAGGCAATCTCTGCCTAACATACAAAGCTATGTCAAACCCAGAGCTGTTTAATATGCTCCACTTAAAGATATCCCGATCCCTCCAAGCTACACGCTCTAGGGACCTAAACCTTGTCACCACAATAAACAGAACATGCTGGAGGGATAGATTCCTGTCCCAGAGACTTCCCATACTCTGGAACAAACTAACTATCTATATCAAACAAAGCTTCTCATTAGCACTCTTCAAGAAAAATCTTGATGATTAGATGGGAGATAGGAAATTCACCCCGGGGGTCACTTCTGTGGCTCTGCTCAACAGGGGCACAGGAAAGTAATTTTCTTGGGTGGCAAAAGCCAGGGTACCTTTGTGGCTCGGCTCATTTAGGCCCTAGGGCCAATAGCCTAGTACCTACCTATGAACCTATGGAGAGAGAGAGGTTTGTCGCCCAGAGGCTGCCCGTCTCTGGAATAGACTTCCCATACACGGCAAACAGAGCACCTTGCTGACCCTCTTCAGGCACAACCTTGACGAGTGTATGGGAAACCACAAATTTGTCCCAGGGGTTCCACCTGTGTCTGCCATTGACATGGGCAGCAGGTGCTGATTGAGGTTTCTTTTCAGGGATAAATTCTTGGCTAGGCTTGTAAGGGCCCCAGGGCCATTAGCCTAGTAACCTCCTATGATCCTATGCCAGTAGGCTGTGTTATACTCTGCTGTGTCTGTGTTTTACTGTGCTGTAAATGTTCTGCTCTCTGAGCCTGGGTGCTGACTGAAACAAAGTAAAATAAATAAAAAAAAATGACTGCACTGGTTGTCTGACTGTGGTATGTCTCCTTAATGGGTAACAGTTCCATGCTTTTATGCTTGTATGCATGTAAAAGTTCTTTCATAATTTGCATATATTTCAGATTTTCATTGATTAGGATGTGATTTTCTCAGCATGCCATAATATTTTACTGTAGCAATGTGACATTTTTCGCAGGACATTGCACTGGAACTATTTCTTAAAGATGGATACTCCAAATTCCTTGTTTTCCCACACCGTGATAGATCAAAAGCTTTCAAAAAGTGAGTAGTATTTATATGGACATTCCCTGTTCTTTATAGTACTATTTTTATGGACATTGCCTGTTCTTAAGTGCCTCATGCTGAGTTCTGGTCTCATTTTTTTTTCCTGCTCCTTTCAGGTTTTGCACTGCAGTGCCTGCTTTGAAAGGGAAAGGTATAACAGAGGCAAGCATCAACTTAAGGTAAGGCATTGATTCATAAAGCTGAGCAGTGTCTTCATGAAACAGGTAGCCGGTGTGTGGTGTAGGAGTTCCATGTGTAAGATCACGTCATGATTGTAGGGCAGAATGTGTACATAAAGTCCACTTAAGCAGAAGGCAAAATAAGTGCTTATGGCAACGACAGTAGTGCAGGCTTAGGCAAAAATATTAATTCCCTCATCTTTTTTTATCTCAATATAAAATTACTAGCATTGGCAGCACAACATGTTACATAGAAAAAGATGTTCTTTTATCTGCTACTTACAGGCTGTTGAAAGTTTTCTCAGAAGAGGATGACATAAGAGTAGCGGCACACCAGACATGAAAACGAAGCATGTTCTTATTAAGAAGCTGTAAGTAGGAGGGAAACATAAGAATCATGCCTGGTATAACTGCACGTGTGGGCAAGGAACAAATCCACTTAACAGAGTAATCAGCAAAGACATTCATTCTTTCATTCTCTTATACTCAGTTTATCCTGTTCAGGGCTGTATCGGACCCAGAAGCCTATACCAGCATCTGTTGGTAAAAGGCAGAGAACCTAGTGTGGATGGTACACTAGTTTGTTGCGTTACACAAACACACACTTCACGTATAGCTGTGAGCAATTCAGAGGATCACACATCTTTAGAATATTGAATGAACCCAGGCCACTTAGCTAAAACTCAGGCAGACACAGGGGAGGTGTGCAGCTCCAAACTAACAGCACCTCTGCTGGGAATATAGCCAGAGGAGCAGAGGAGTGAGACCTGTGAGACAGTACTGAGGAGTGACACCTTTGAGACAATACTGCTAACTACACAGCCAGTGTGCCACTCTAACCCAAACATACTGCTTGTATTTTAAAACAATTTTCCTTGGTGTTTTATTAAGGGATATGTTTTTTCAACTTTAAACATGGTACTCTTTTGTAGCTGTCACCCAGAAGTACTGTTAAATGATTTAGATGTAAATTATTTTATACATTTAAAGATGACATTTTATATAATATGTTTCTATATCAATGCAAATGTGTTCTCTAGCCATTTTTTTATTAAGGTGGTGTAACCCCTTGCTTCAGTTTATTAATTTATTTTGTCATGTTCAAAATATGGAGTGTTTGCTTTGGAGGAATACAGAAAACTGAAATTCATTTTGGCTTCAGCAACAGAGTATTTTACTTTACTATCCTAATGATGTCTGACATTATGCATTTGAAAGCTTTACATGTCAGGTTATCGAGACTAATAGATCTGTAGTTATCAGGGTCCATGGTTGGGCCATACTTGTGTAATGGAATTAAAGTGCCTCTTTTTCATATTTAAGTAATATAACAAAGAAGGGGTGTAGATTAAAAAGGTTAAGTAGGGGATCCGATAGGCCATATTTGATGAAGATAATCAGTCAATGTGGTATGTTAAACAGACCCATCGATGAACTGTTCTTATCTTTTGAGAGGTTTGAAAGGACCTGTTCCATAATAATTACAGAGGGTGGCTGGGGACTGTGGAATCTCTTGAACTGGTCTAACTGAATAGAAATCTGAGCTGGTTTAGAAAGAAAGTGATGGAAATAGTTGTAGCATTTGGATGACTAATGTTCTTGTTAATTTATATGATGTATGATCAATATGACTGAATTATATTTGAGTAACACAAAGTCTTTTGGCTGGTTTCAACCAAATAGATCTTGTTGGGTTTGGGACATTAAATATACATGCCCGGGTTGTAGAATAAGCATGAGATCATGGCAGTCCACTATACCTGTGAAGGAACCCTTCCACAGTGATTCTCCATTAAACTGTTTCATTAGTCTGCCAATATTCCTTATTCCGCCTTCCCTTAAGGTTGGTAGATGCATCATGTTATGATCTTAAAATGATCTGTTTGCAGCTGACATTTCACTAGGTATGTCTGCTGCTATCTTTTTTTTTCTGAATCTGTATATGTGGGTTTCTCTTGGAGATAATTTTTATGAAGGAGCATATGCAATGAACGGATACCCATGTGTATATAGATAAGTACCTCAGTAGATAAACATACATAAACATTTTTTCATAACAGGAAGATCAAAGGGCTGTGGGTTTTAACTCTCACATGGAGGCTGGATCATGTTTCAGTATTGGTACTGAAGTTCTGCATAAAGTGATGTTGCACTGCTGAACTACTATACTTAGGATGACTCATTAAACCAAGGACTCTTCTCTGTGAGGAGCAATTAGTTCAGGCACATGTTCAAGAGTTAATGCCAGATACTAAAAGAGAAGTGCTCAGGGAAATCTAAATTGTGGGAACTACCCAGCAACCAGCATGAAGTAAATTAACAGTATAAAGAGTCATCACTTATGTTGTGTAGTTAGAAGGTTTTCTCTGGGTATGCATACCAACTAAGAAATATACTTCTAGAATTCTCATTTTAAACAGTGAGTCCTCTAAGGGCAGTGATTACAGTTCCATAGATAATGATGGGAAAACATAGATTCATAGGTAGGTACTAGGCTATTGGCCCTAGGGCCTATATAAGCATAGCCAAAAAGGTACCCTGGCTTTTGCCATCCAAAAAAATTATTTTCCTGTGCCACTGTCGAGCAGAGCCACAGAAGTGATCCCCGGGGTGAATTTCCTATTTCCCATCCAATTATCAAGATTTTTCTTGAAGAGTGCTAATGAGCTTTGTTTGATATTGATAGGTAGTTTGTTCCAGAGTATGGGGAGTCTCTGGGACAGGAATCTATCCCTCCAGCATGTTCTGTTTATTGTTGTGACCAGGTTTAAGTCCCTAGAGCGTTTAGCTCGGAGGGATTGGGATTTCTTTAAGTGGAGCATGTCCATCAGCTCTGGGTTTGACATAGCTTTGTATGTTAGGCAGAGATCGCCTCTGAGTAGGCGATATGCGACGGAGTAAAGCTGGAGTTTTTTGAGACGGTCTGCATAGGGCATCTGTTTGAGGCCAGTAATCATCTTTGTGAGGTATTTCTGCGGCCTTTCCAGTTGTTGTAGATGTCTTGTGAGGTACATACCAAAAGGGGCGTTGTACTCTATAATGGGTCTAATGAGTGATGAGTGGAGGGGAACAATGACCTCTTTTTTCCTGGATGAGAAACCTTTTTTGATGAGATGTGCCACGTAGAAGGATTTCCTGACTACTGTAGTGATGTGATTATCAAAGGAGAGACTACTGTCCACCTGTATCCCAAGGTCTCTTCTCATACTTTCAGTGTTAAGTAGACTACCGCCTATGTGGTAGTTCATGGGTACAGAGTTTTTACCAAAGGGGATGACAATGCACTTTTTGGCATTGAGCTTGAGGCCATGGCTTTGACACCACGCATCTGTCTCAGTGAGGCCCTTTTGTAGGATGTCCACATCGTTAGGAGTTTCAGTTATGGCTCCTAGTTTGCAGTCATCTGCGAACTTTGTTAGCCAAAGACCTTCTGTGTTAGTCTGTACTTCAGAGAAGTAGATACCAAACAGGAGAGTTCCCAGGAATGAACCCTGTGGTACTCCACTTGTCATTGGTCTGAAGTTGGATTTGGAGTCTGCTACTTTCACAGTGTGGGTTCTGTCAGTCAGCCAGTTGGCAACCCAAGTTGTGACATAGGGATTTATACCTAGTTTAGTGTGTTTATCTGTAATTACAGAGTAGGGGATGGTGTCGAAAGCCTTGGCGAGATCTAGATAGGCTGTGTGAACCACCTTACCCGCGTCTACAGCTTTGGTGACTGCTTCAAAGAAGTCTGTCAGGTTAAGGAGACATGATCTTCCTTTTATAAACCCGAACTGGGTAGGGTCCAGAGTTTGGAGATTACCAGTGTCTTTGTTTATGAGTTCCATGATGACAGGTTCCATGGCCTTGCAGATCAGGCTCGTCAGGCTAATGGGGTGGTAGTTCGCAGCCTCTGTGGTGGCTCCCCCTTTGTGGAGTGGGATAACCATCACTGTGTGCTATTCAGTGGGCACAAAGCCTGAGGTGAGGCTATGACTGAACATGGTACTTAGGTGGGGTGCCAGTTCGTTCTGTAGTTTGTGTAGAATGCAGCCTGGGATGTTGTCAGGTCCCATGGATGCTGTGTTCTTGGCTTTGGAGAGTGTGGTTTTTACCTGTGCAGCCGTGATTACAGGAACTTTGCATTCTTCTGGTATAGAGATGGGTCCTTTAGGGGGTGAGAGGGGGGTAAAGTTAGCACTGAACCGATCTGCCAGGATGTTGGCAATTTCAGTTGGTTCTGCATATTTAGTGCCATTGTGCTGTAACTCAGAGCAGATCTGATTGTTGCCATTGAGATTCTTGACATAGCTATACGATGCTTTGTGGTTGTCTTTAGAGTCAGTGGCAATTTTGTTTTTGTAACTAGCTTTGGAGGATTTTATGAGGGATATGAGCTTCTTACTGAGGCTGACCAGGGAGTTTCTCCAATCATGGGATTTTACTCTTTTTTGCAACAGTTTCTTTCTTCCGTTGTGAAGTTTGTTTATGGCAGGGGACCACCAAATTGGCTTCATTTTTTTGGAGAATAGCATCTTGGTTCTGTTAGGGATAGCACGATCCATGCACTCGTGTAAGTGCTTATAAAGTGCATTTGTGTAGGATTCAGCAGTCGTACCTCTAATGTCCGTCTGCATGGGTGTCGCAAAGTTTGCCACTTCTGTCTTAAGAAGTGTGAAGTTGGCTTGGAGAAATTTTTTACAGTAGTTTCCCTAGTGGGGGGTGGGGGTGGGATGTGGATGTCTAGGGTGATTAGCTTGTGGTCAGATCTGACCAACGAGGAATTGACCTTTGGTGTGGAACACCAGTCACCCATGTTAGTAAAGACCGGGTCTAGGATATTGCTGCCCATGTTGGGGGTGTGGATAAGTTGATCCAAGGCACTGGAATTTATGAATTCCAGAAAACGTTGAGCAAAAGTGATGGAACATGAGTAGTTTTCCTAGTTAATGTTGGGGTAGTTTAAATTGCTGCATTGCACCAAGATGCCCATGTTCATCAGGTAGACAAGAGAAAACACCAGGAGCTGATCCTTAGACATGCCTGGATAGGTGCTATTTATTAAGAACTAAAAACTGTTTTCCTCTAGATAAGTGAGGAAAGTTGAGTGTTGTAGTAATTAGTAGCTTATTTACTGCTTACAACAAGTTCTGAACAAGTGCTGAGCTCAAATAAACAGGTTTGAGTGCTAAAACTAAAAACTGACTAGTTCTAAGGGAAAATTTGAAGTGCAGACTTTATGGCACCGAGAACAGTTTAACCCTAACTAAGCGACGATGCATAAAGTGTAAATATATACATATATATTTTTTATATATAACAATAGAAAGTGAGCAAACTGATTTAAACAAATTACCCAATTAACCAGTAAACTGCGGTGGTGGTGCTGCGGTAGCGTTGTCGCTTCACTGTAAGACGCTGTCCGGTTCGATTCTCAGCTAGAGTGTCTTCTGCGTGGAGACATGCATGAGTGGCGTACCTTCGTTGAAGGTTGTCCGTCAGGGCTGGCAACTCGGCACATAAAAATCAACTGCCAATCATTAGCAGACCGGAGTTCCGCTCTGGCGACCCCTAACTGGGAAAAGCCAAAAAGACACACACACACACACCCAATTAACCAGTAAAAAGCTCAAAACTGAGCCCTGTTCCAGCAGTCTTCAATCAGATAAGTTCTAACTGGACACTCCTACCACTAGGGTGCAGGGGAACCTTCTCCAAAAAAAGATGGCCTGGATCATTGCTCAGGTTGTACAGACAAAGCTAGATTCAGCAGGCTTGAATCTAGTCTTTGCTACAGCAAACAAGGCGCACCAATTTCAGAAAGAAACAGTTCAATTAAGGCACAATAAGCCTTTAACCAGAAATTCCCAGCTCAGAAGGGCAGAATCTAGCCTCTCCTCCCACAAGAGTGCAGACCACAAACCTTCTTAATGTAAAATAACTGGCCTGAAGCCCAAGTGCTTAAACCAAAACTAACACACTTTTAGAATAACAGACACTGAGCCTTCAATCAGCAATTCCCAACTTAGGAGGATGTAAGCTACCTGTCCTGCCGTAACAGTACAGACCACAAACCTTCTTAATGTAAAATAACTGGTCTGAAGCCCAAGTGCTTAAACCAAAAGACTTAGAATAACAGTTACAATTTAATCAGGCTACTACCAAGCAGTAATAAATGCAGCAGTATAAGTACAATTGAGTACTTTCAAGCAGAGGCAAAAGCAAAATAAAGTAATAAAGTAGGAAGAAACACAAATACAGTAAAAGCAGATGAATAAAGTGCAATTTTTTTTTCTCCCTGTATTAGGTTGAATGAGCTAATAACACTAGACTAGGAGGAATGCCACAGATCAAATATACAGTTGGAGCGGGCAGTTGCAAAGCTACCAAGTATAACGAGAAGACACCAATAGGGAGGGAGGTGTTTTAAAAATGACTGGAAAAGCAAATGCAATTAGATAGCCCAGCCCTTTAATACTCATTCTGTGTTCAGAGTGGTGATGTCACTGGAGTATATAAAAGGACAGTTGTTTTGGCTGGTATACTCAACTCTGTATAAAAGGTCACAAAAAAAGTTAACTAGGTGTTAGACAAAGCACATTCCAGCAGTGGTGCAGGTTTGGACTGACACTTCAGATATCATTTATTCCCCTCCCCCAAAAAATGCTTTGTAGGCTGGAAATGTTTCTTGGGTATAAACCACCATTACTTCATGAAAAAATAATTTTAACTATTTTCATCTGCTGAGAAAGACTGACTTTCCAGTACTGCTGCCATTTTGGGAAACATTGTGCTGTAAAGAAGGGCATAATACAGCCAGAGATGAACTAATCACAATGTAGTAAGTTTTTATATGCATGTTCTTTTCCCATATCAGTATTTGATAATGTTATTTCAGACTGTTATTGGTAACAACACATCATATAAATTAGCACAGAATTTACATCTGTGGCAGGGAAAAAACATGTTCTCTTGGGGGTGACTGAATATATGAGTTAGAAGACGCATTTCCATGTCATCTAGGATGTAAGCTCAGCAGTACATTGGATAACATACAGGGTAGAACAACAAGATATCAGCACTGAAAAATGCTGTGCTTTGCTGATCAGAACACTGACTTTAGCAGCTAATAAATGCATAGCTAAATATTTATTTTATCATTCATTTTGATACAAATCATTCGGCAGCCATCTTGTACTTCTTTTACATACACACACACACACACACACACACACACACACACACACACATGCATGCACACACAAATATATATATATATATATATATATATATATATATATATATATGTTCTTGCTTAGAGTATCCTACATCAGTACTTGGTTAACAAATAAATAAAAAAGTGGCTGCAGTGCAGTTAACAGAATACTAAATATTAAAAACCTGTACATGGGAATTGGAATAATGGTTAAGGTGTTTATCTAACAGCCACAAAGTACAGGGTTTAATTCTCATCTTTGAAAGGAAATTGACTAAGCTTAAAATGGACCACAAAGGCAGCTAGCCTAGTACCTACATACCTCCCTAACCGAACTTCATAATTATCTTGGGTTGAGTGTTGGCATAATGGTTAAGATGTTTACTTTGCAGACACAGGGTACAGGGTTTGATTCACCTTTGAAAGGAACTTGACTAGCCTTAAAATGGTCCACAAAGACAGCTAGCGTAGTACTTACCTATAAACCTATGATACTCAGGCATACATACAAACATTTTTTTTGTATTGCAAATAAACCATAAAAATAAAATGTGTCCTGAAAAAGTATCACTGTTTTTATCAGCAACGACGTTTTCATCCAGGATACTAATCTAAGATTGAACAGCACTATAAAATTGCATAAAGGAATACAGCTGACTTTTCTTTTCCTAGATATATATATATATATATATATATATATATATATGCCTCAATTATACCTTTGGTATGTCTTACTTGGGAGCCACAGCATTAAGAAGTTATCAGATGTATAAGATAAGAGGTGGAGGAGTTGCATTATAAAGAAATTCTTAAAATGTTCATGGGATGTTCAAACTTTTTATATGTTAAATCAGTGGGGAGGTGTCAGTTATTTAACTCAGCTGCTACAGTTGTGCTAATGTATTTCTTTCCTGTCTTATTGGTATCAAACAAGTTTTGAACAGTGAAGAGCACAGCTTTCAAAAACTGCAAAATGCTGACAAATATTAGCACTTCCAAAATGATTAGAAACACTTTCTGTGAAACTGGTTTCCTTTTATGCATCTTACATATGTCTGTTTTACACAGTTGGCAGATCTGTATTTTCTCAGGCTCCATAATTACTCATATTAGCAATGAAGATTTAGTAGTAATAATGATACACTGTTTAATACTTGTTCTTTTTATTAGACCTTGAGTATGCATAACAATGGTTTTGTAATATGTACCTACAACTTTCTAGATGTTGAGGAAAAAAAAATCTGAAAAAACAGAATGAGTCCCAGTGATACATAGTCCATATGTACGTTCAGTCTTTTCTCTGGCAAACTAACACTATTATCCACCTGCATTCTCTTTTCACCTCCATTCTTCTTGGGTTTCTTTTGCTGTGGAATTAGGAGTAGCAAGACTACCATAGTTGGATTTACGCTGTGAAGAAGCAGTGTTCTTTAATTTGTTTAGTTTTTCTCTTTCCTCTTGACACATCTTGAAGCATGATTTGCAGAGGTCCTGCTCGTGTACTAAGTAAAGACTTTCCGTACGCTTAATTTTATCAATTAGCTTGTCATCATCTTCAGGCCTTGGGAAGGGGTTGCGCATTACATTCATTTTGTTGAGTTTGGGCAGCTTGACAATTTTATCTGGGAGGCTGGTAAGCTTGTTATCAAACAGGCCCAGTTCCTTTAGTTCCTTCAGACCTGCTAGGCATGATGGAAGAGTCTCAAAGTTATTCATTCCTAAATTTAGGTAGCGTAGGTTCTTCAGCTGGCCTATTTCCATAGGTAGGCTACTTGCATTAAGTTTGTTATTACAAAGATTGAGGTACAGTAGATTTTGGAGCTGCCCAATGGTCTCTGGAAGCTTCTCTAGTTGGTTGCTGTGAATGTCTAGCCAGCGGAGATTCTGGAATTTTTCAATGGTTTCTGGAATTTTCTTAATCATATTCCTGCTCAGGTCAAGTTCTTCCACATCTGCTAGCTTCAGAATGCACTTTGGGAATGTTGTGATACCCATATTGCTGAGAGTAAGACGTCTCTTGCCATCAATGGTAACCTTTATTGAATTTTTTGCTATTTTTAGAGTGATTTTTTTCCCTTTTGGGCCACCTTTCTTCTTTCCTTTGGGCATTCTTCTGGGTAGAGAAAAAATCACATTATTATACAGTTAAACAGAAATCATGTTATTAGACAAAAATGCACTAAGTGTTTATAATTAATATAATGCTCATACTCTCTTTTATCGATCATTTTTCGTAAAGCATTTCTTTCTTAAACCAAGATTTGGGATATCAGTATTTTTGGTAAGTCACTGTTCTCTTTTTGAAGCTCATTGTAATTAGTGTTGGTGTATTGCTATACATTATTAATCAGAAGCTCATAGGTTCATAATTAATACTATTACAAACCTAGCAATTAAACAATATTCAGAAGTTCCCGCCAGACTCAAAGACGGCAACAGAAGATAGACTGGGGAGAATTTGAGGCTGCCTATCCAGTTATTTAGGTTTGCCTGTGTGATAAGGGAGCTACAGTGTTCATTGTATACTGAAAGGTTGTTCCAGAGGCGCAGGTTGTCTGTCAAGCTGTTCTGTTCAACATATAGTGGAAGTTTGTTCCAGAGATTCAGGGTATATGTCAAGCACAGCAACTCCCTTGTCAGACAGGTAAACGTAAGTACAGTATTTATCTTTTTATGAATGTTTAGATCGTTTAACTGTGTATTTTGCATCCATTCATTTTATGAAGGAATCAGAGGGCAGGGAGGGTGGGTCTTTCTTGCTTCAAAAGGCTAAATACTGATCCCTGTGGAGGAGTCTATAAAACACCAAGTACAGTGGATATAAAAAGTTTACACACCCCTGTTAAAATGCCAGGTTTTTTTGATATAAAAAAATAAAACCACAATAAATAATTTCAAAACTTTTCCCACCTTTAATGTGACCTATAACACTACAGGTGTTACCTAAGCAGACTGCAAAGGCTGACTACTTGGATGTATGGGCTTCAGTAACAGACTGTGTGCCCCACCTCATGAAATGGGAGGTGTGACCTCTGTGACACAGTTCCACCTCTCCCCACATAGCATCCACTATGATCATGAAGCTGACCCACGTCCCTGGTAATGCATTTCTCTGCCATTCTACTATACCAGATGGGCATTGAGTAAATGTAAGTCTAGAAAAAGATACTGATACCAGTTGAACTACTTTTATGCACAGTGGTATGTCTTAAAATTGCACTGAAACATTTTGGGTGCAGTATTCCTTTGACCTATTTTATAATGATAATTAATCAATTTAATCAAACTTCAGGAACCAACTACCTCTTGGTTGAGAGACATATGCATACTAATTCTTAAAGATATAGAGAAGCGTCTTAAAAGTGATCTACAAATATCTAGCAAACTCTGTTACTTTAGCAAGCCTAAGAATCAGTAAAAATAAGAAAAAAAGTTAATTAAAGTAAATACAGTTCCAATGGACAACACCTCATATATTTAAGGCAATAGACCAGCCTCTAAAATACCTGGGTATGCAATCATCAGCCAAATTGAAAACAGTCATAGCGAACATTTACTCTTATATCTGATGTAGCTGAATACCTATGCCACTTCTAAAAAATACACCTAACTACTGTTGGCAAGGCTGCAGCTATGAAAACGATGATGCCTCTTTTACACACACTGTATTTCACACACTGTACTGTTGCTCCAGTCTGAATGGGTACACTAACTACAAATGGTAATTTTCAATTTGTTTGGTGTCTGTATCTCCCGAATCACAACTGTATGCCTCCTTCCAATAAAGTAAGTGGGTGTAAAATGCCAAGTGTCGAACTCTTTGCAGTAGTAATCAGCTTATCCTTGATTGTAAGAATTCTGAAGAAGGTGTGTCAGGAAAAAAACACAAATTGTGGGGACTCAGAATAAATTGAAATCTAATACCTTACCTTCTTATCTGCAGGGGAAAAGTTGATATCAGTAAGTGTTCTGCCTTTTTTTGGGGACTGAAGACTGAGGGCCAGGGTTACTGCAGGCAGCATTTGAGACATCCTCAATGGCATGAGTGGTACCAGACAACATCCCAGCTTGCCTTTTAAACAACTTACAACATGACCTAGCAGATCCACTTGGATCCCTGTTTAACCACAGCCTGCAAACTGGCTATTTTCCGTTGGAATGGAGAACAGCAACTATAATCCCTCTGCACAAAGGGGGATCGTCAACCAACCCTGGGAATTGTAGGCACATAAGCTTGACTAGCCTCATCTGCAAGGCAATGAATAAAAATCATTATGGACATTATTAACAAGGACATAGGTAATCTCCAAACTCTGGACCCAACCCAGTTCGGATTTGTTAAAGGTAGGTTATGCCTGTTAAACATGGTTCACTTCTTTGAGAAAGTCACCAATGCCTTGAGTGATGGAAAGACAGTGCATGCCACCTGTCTTGACCTAGCCATGACATTTGACACAATCCCCCACTCAGGTGTTGTAGAGAAACTCTCCCAGTTGGGAATAAACCCCTATATTACCAGATGGGAAGCCAAATGGCTCATCAGCAGCACATGTACTGTCAAAGTGAGTGACTTCACCTCTAACAAAAGACAAGTCGTCAGTGGCATACCACAGGGTTCTGTGCTGGGCCCCTTACTGTTTGAAATGTATTTTTAAGAAGTCCATGCAAAATCTTGAAGGGCCTGTGGCTGATCAAGTTCACTGATGATTGCAAGTAAAGCGCAATCACTGAGTGCCCCAAATATATTAATATACTGCAGACAGGCTTAATGCAGAAAAATGATTGGTGCCAAAGCCACAGATTAAAGCTAAATACAAAAAATGCATTATTATTCTGTTTGGGAAAGCTGACATCCCTGCTAATTACATTATTTATAGACAGCACCCCCACCTAACTGTAGACTTAGTGGTATGTGATCTGGGTACTCAGGTTGATAGCAACCTGAACTTTGACCACCACGGATCCACTGTAGTAAGGAAATTCTTCTATGTGACACATCATATAAGTAAAGGCATCTAGATCTAAGGATGTTACAATTGCATTATACTCAGCCCTCATCAGACCAGTAGTTAAGTACAATGCTGCCTTTTGCCTGTACCTGATCAGACACCTGCAACAACTGGTGGGACCATAGAGGTTTCTCACCAAGAAATTACTAGGCACATAAAATAAGTCTTATGCAGAAAGACTGAAAGCCCTGTCACTGTATTCTGTCTTCTGCAGGTTGCTAAAGTGTGACCTGTGCCTGGCTTGCAGGGCAGTCTCTGATCCAGCGCTGATGGAAATGCTTCAGATTCATAAATCAAACTGCATGAGGGTCACTCACTCCAGGGATCTTAACCTAGTCTCTGACAAGAACAGGTCATTTTGGAAAGATAGATACATCTCCCAGAGATTGTCACTTCTCTGGAACAAGCTTTCATTTCATGTGAAACGGAGCCCCTTACTGAACGTTTTCATACACACCATAGGTCAATGAATAGGTGACCACAAATTCACTCCTGGGGTGGAGCCCATATCCCTCCTGGACAGATGAAGTTTTTAATAACTACCATAGAGCCTTACCTCTGCAAACTTCACTCACCTAACCACTGAAAATTGGGGCAACTCAAGATAAATATGGCTAGGCTTGTAAGGGCTCTAGGGACGTTAGCCTAATAACCTTCTATGAACCTATGAGATAAATCCATGTATAGCATATAATATCATCAGTTTATGGGAGAATATTCACTTGTTCCCAAAAAATACACCATTCATCCTGGAACTAGTCTCAGAAAAGGAAAACTCCTTTTTTGGAGTTGGAGAGGGAACAATTTCCTCTGAATCAGAGTCTTAGGCTTGAGAATTAGACAAAACAAAAAGCCCTGTGTCTGTCTATGTCAGAATTTTCTGACATATTTTCCTCAGGAATATATTGACCTAGTTACTTTTCTGGTATTAAGTTCTGCTGTCCACAATAGAAAGCCTGCAGTAAACTCGTGGCTATGGTAAGAAAAGCATCCTTATGAAGAGACAAAATGTCTTTGGCTGAGCAATGTAACCTCTTCTTTAATTTTTCTAGGGATATCCCTAGAAAGAGAATGATTGAGAGGTTGCTCTTCATTCTAGTCAAGAGGTTTCTTTCCTCCTGACCCTCAGAGAAGATCCTTCTGGAGAAACTCTGTGACCCAAAGAAGATGATTCTGCCATGCCTGGATTGGACACTGGAACAGCTGCAGAGGGTTTGACTAATGCCTAGTCCATGGTTGTGGAAAGGACTATATCAGAGGAATCTGGAGAAACCAGTGAGTGGTTTGAGGGACAACAAATGGCCACTGCAGAGTCACCCACCAGCGGCTGAGGCACTGTGTGCAGGCAAGAGCTCCAGTTCTGTTATCTTTTCATTTTAGGTGCAGAAGGAGATGAAACTGCAGGACCAATATAAGAATACTTGCTGTAGCCAAGGAAGAAGCCAGAGTTCCGGTAAGCAATGCTGGAAAGAATCGGTCGGAAGGTATGTTGTCAGACAAGTGTTCACAAGCAGCAAACATATTTACAGTTCCCCCATACCCTCCAAATTCAAAAGAAAAGTACAAGCAGTACACAAGAACCCTGTCAGAACTCCAAGTTCCTTTCACAGAAAGTGTGCTGAGAGAAAATAAGAAATTAATATAAGTTGTTATAAAGTGTACACAAACACACATACATTTCTAGCCCTGAAATACACTTCCCTGATGCTTAAATATATAATACCTTCAAGCAAAATGTCTCAGATATGTAAGTTGTCACAAAATGCATAGAAGCAATACAAAATCGTTTTAAGTACATAAAGATCCTTACTATTCAATTAAAATGTCTTAAACCAGTTTTTTTCTCACAAACAAGCTTATTTCTAAAAAAAGTTTCTGACAAGAAATTTCTGATATTAATAAAATTGCCAGTTTTCTTCAGAAAATAAAAAAATACATAAAATATTTTGAAAAAGGCAATATTTTATTTGTAGAGGACATGTGGACGTATCTACCAGAAATAAGTTTGTAGCCAGTTGTTGCTCCTGTGAACCTTTGGAGCTACTTTCTCTTCAAATGGTAAGAAAGTACTGCAGTTGTCTACACACTGCTGATTTTCCTCCAAGGATTCAGCCAATCAGCAGTCAAAAGATTAGGATGGGAGGGAGCCAGAGCCTTTTGAAGACTGGCTAGTTGTTGTATCCTGGGCAAGATACAGCCCAAATAGCCAATGGCTACTGCAGCAGTGAGAATGATGAATATCAAATACTAAAATCTTTGTTAATGTACAAAGATATTTAAAGACATGAAATATGAACAGATTACATGTATTCTGTTCAGTTATTCATTTTCTACCGATAATTATAAACAGGGTATTAATAATTAAGCAGTTTAGACTTTGAGTCAGCAAAGATTACTGGATCTGAGTACAGTACTGTGGGGAGGTCAGGATGATAACATCAAACAGGAAAGTGATCACAGTTTAAACCATCAAGTTTGCTGACATCACTCAAAATAGTTACCCCTCCTCATCTTGATGGAGGTAATAAAGTTGTTAAAATATTTATATGGGCTCTGTGGTTATTCTGAAGTGAAGTATTAGGATAAATGCCCCTTTCTCACCTTGCCTTTATTGCTTAATGTGATATGTAGGTGACCAGTTCTCTTTCAAATGCTGAATCTCCCGATTATTGCCACTATTGGTAAGTAGTAGGAGAGCTGCTCATGCAAGCCATTTTAAGCCTGGCCAATTTCCCTTTTTTTGTGCTTGAAATAATCTTACAGGTAGACCTTTGTAACACTTACTATCTGTTTGTAAATACTAAGCAAACTTATGAAGAAGAATGCATTTACTGCAGTATTATCCTACAGTGAACACAGTTCTTGTGGAACCAGTGAAATTTATAAATTAGACATGAATAAAAATGTCATCAGATTTTATTGAAATCAGTGGGTAAGCAGAAGCTTACCCTGGAGCAATGGTAATAATGAAGTTGCCGGACTTAGTCACCTGCAATGACTATTTTTAAACAAAGATATAGAGAATAAACTGTTTTGTAACTGGGTAGATGCTTGGTCTTCACCTCAGAGCCTCACAAATATAATAAAAAATCGAACAGACCACAGCTGAGGAGTATGTAGTTGAAACCAACGTTGTTTAATGCACAAAGTAAGCACTTTCATGATCTGTAACTGACCGCTTCTTCAGACTTAACATTCAAACAGAATAATCATAGCATTTAAATAGTATATCATCAAGTCATCAATTAAAGTAAATTGATCGTCTATTAATTAAATCAATTGAGCACTTAAAAACACAGTAAACTGATTCTATCAAAACATTTAAATGCTAAAAACTAATAAAACAGCAAACGTTATAAAGAACAACTAAGCATGCTATCAGTATATATCTTTCAAAAAGCTTAGTGTTTAAGTGGTTTGCCTTTAAGAAAGGGCTTAAGCGACACTGCACCATTAATCCCTGGTAGTTTATCTGCCTGCAGCAGTAAAATCCATCTTTGTTCTGCTGCTTCCGTCTTGTTCTTAATGTCACCACCTCTCATGTTTTGTTCTATGGTTTCTAGCACTAAAAAGTTAAAAACACGTTGAGAGCCTTCACCTTGAACATGTCTTGCCAAGGCACTAGTTTCTTTAGCATTATTTATATCTCTTAAATGCTCTAGAATGCACTTTTTGAAGCTTCTGAAGAAAACTTCTGCAGAAACTGCATGGCATGTAAGTTTATTTATTCTAACACTACATTTATACATCCAAGTCAGAAGTTTGCTATAGATATTGACTTCTATGCTGATTGCAAAACACAACATTTAGTGTATCTTAGTTTCTGCAAATTGTGCTGTGTATTTTATGTTGGTAAAACCAACAGAAGCTTCAAAGAGCGCATTCTAGAGCATTTAAGAGATATAAAAAAATGCTAAAGAAACTAGTGCCTTGGAAAAACATGTTCAAGCTGAAGGCTCTCCACATGTTTTTAACTTTTTAGTGCTAGAAATCATAGAACAAAACATGAGAGGTAGTGACATTAAGAACAAGACGGAAGCAGCAGAACAAAGATGGATTTTGCTGCTGCAGACAGATAAACTACCAGGGATTAATGGTGCAGTGTCACTTAAGCCCTTTCTTAAAGGCAAACCACTTAAACACTAAGCTTTTTGAAAGATATATATTGATAGCATGCTTAGTTGTTCTTTATAACTTTTGCTGTTTTATTAGTTTTTAGTATTTAAATGTTATGATAGAATCAGTTTACTGTGTTTTTAAGTGCTCAATTGATTTAATTAATAGACTTGATCAATTTATTTTAATTGTTGACTTGATGATATACTATTTAAATGCTATGATTATTCTGTTTGAATGTATAAGTCTGAAGAAGCGGTCAGTTACAGATCGTGAAAGCGCTTACTTTGTGTATTAAACAACGTTGGTTTTAACTACATACTCCTCAGCTGTGGTCTGTTCGATTTTTTTATTATATTTTTAAACAAGTCATCATCTTCAGATCACATGATCAAATCGTGGCATATATGTTGCAGCACATAGTTTAGCTTTATACCAGTGAAAGTCTCATCATCATCAATTTCCTTCTCCCATTTTCTACATGGGGTCAGCTGTTACCATCTTGTCTCGATTCAGTGTCACTCTCCTACCTTCTTAAACAGTCATGCCTGACTGTTGCAGGTCTTCTCTTATACAGTCAGTCTGTCCATCTCTTTTGTGGACACTCTTGTTTGCTCTTGCCCTGTTCCTGTCTGTCCCAAATCTTCTTCACCAGATTCTCATCTGCTTTCCTGCACATGTGCCCGAAATACCTTAATCTGTTCCCTTTGACCTTCTTTGCAACTGGAGCTACTTGGATTTCTGCTCTGATGTTCTCATTTCGTAGTCTGACCCACAGTGTGCATCCTACTACACATCTCTGGTACTTCATCTCCATCACCTCTACCTTTCTCATCTGCTCCTCCTTCACCACCCAGGTTTCTGTACCATAGAGTAGTACTGGCTACATCACTGTCTTGTACATCATACTTTTCAGCTTCTTTGGAATTCTTCTGTTGCATACTACCGCTGACACAGACTGCCATTTGGCTGCAGTCCCCCCCCCATTCTAGTTTTCAGTTCCTCAATCACCTCTCCCAGATACCTGAGTCTGTTAACCTGCTCCCCTTCTGTCATAACTCTTTCACACCTATGCATTCTTTCAACACATGCCTCCAGTGCCATGTCAAAAACTAGTGTCCCTGTCACGTGCAAAGCTTCTGTGAGCACTTCCTTCAAAAATGTAAGCATGTTTCCCTCATTTAATCAGTTAAACATGCACACTCATGATTGGTAAGTTCTGTAACTGTGCATATTTAACTGCAGGTAAAAAGAGCTATGCCTTACCAATTGAAAAACAGAAGGAAAAAAAAACATTTTAAGGAACCTTGAAAATAACTTAGCAGGTTGATCCTCCAGCGACTTAGTAAATGTGTGAGCCATATCCTGGACATCCCCGGTACAACAGAAACTCCCTCTCAGATATGCAGTTTGTTACAAAGTGCTTAGAAGCAATAAAAAATCATTGTTTTAAGTACATAAAGATCCTTACAATGCAGTTAAAATGTCTCAAAACTAGTTTATTTTTTTCTCACAAACAAGCTCATTTCTAAAAAAATTGTTTCTGACTGCTGTTGTCTGCAGATGAAAAAGCAGCAATACAGCAAGTAATTTTGCCTTTTTAACACCAAATATAAAAATAGCACTGTTTTCTTGGTAGAGGTGTAATGTGTTGCTCACTGTTCTTTCTGTAGCTGCATACACATCTGACGTCAGACACATCTGACATCAGTGAAAGACTGTCCAGTAGGATGGTGAGATGTCTGTGTAGTGGCAGGTAGAACCAGACTGAATCAGTCACTTATAGAAGTTTAGTTAAAAAGTGTCTGCAAATATTTCATGATTCTTTTTCTCAAAATGCAGGTCAGTACAAACCTGCTCTTCTACTAACTTTCCTGAAGTGAATTAGAGGCATTTAAAAAAGCTTTATTGATTTTGAGCCTTTGTCCACCCTTTATGGTCGACTTTTTCCAGAATTGTTGAGTAAAAAAGCTGACCTGTATAACATCAGATAAGGGAGATAATACCAAGTAAATCTTTTTTTTTTTGTTGTCAAAACATCGGACCCATGAACATTTAGTGCAGTGAATGTATATATGTGTGTGAGTGTGTGTGTGTGTGTGTGTGTGTGTGTGTGTGTGTGTGTGTGTGTGTGTATGATTAAAATAAGTAAATAGAGAGAGCTAAAGCTAGGGAGTGTATGTTGCTGGCATTTTCCCTTGCTTTTCCCCCTTGTTGTTTAGGCGTTTTTTTTTTTCTCTAGGGTGTGTATTACTAGCTTGTTCTTGTGCTTATGGCTTTAGATGCAATTTTGATTGCAGACAGGTTTCTGCCTTGGTGCAGATAGCAGCAGTAAATCACTCACTCTGCACAACAAATATTGTGCTGTACACTTGAGGTTATCCTGCTCGTACTCCTAACTTTGCAGCAGTGTGCTGCTCTATACTGTGATCTGGAGGTCTACCGAGGAAGCCTTGTTGCTACTTCCAGATAAAGCCAAATCAATCAAGGTAGGAGCTGACAGAATACAAAGATGTCCTTCTATTCTCATGTTGCAGTATTCATTACTGTAGGGAGGTTGCTGCCTGTAGCACCAGACAGCCGGCCAGTATACCAAAGTCTTAGGAGCAGGGGTACGTGTGACATTTGATGTCAGAGCCATAAAATTACATTGGCTATAAAGGTGAGGTCTGCACATACCCACTTCAGAACATTTCTGCCGCAGTGATATTGAGACTTCTGATTGCCAGCTTTGGGAAGCAGTTCGTTCATTTGACGGCCGTCCGCTTCAGTTAAGTACCCTTTGGATTTTTTTATCTATTCCTTAGCTTTCTAGATGTACATATCGACTAGAAAGGGGAAGTGTGCTTGTGGAAGACAAATTCCACACAAGAACACGCTTGATAAGTGCTTGTTTTGTCTAGGGAAGGCCCACGACCATATGTCTTGTGACATTTGTAAATCGTTTGTGCCTAAAACTCTTCGCAGCCATCTGGCTGCTCTCAAACTCTATCTAGAGAACCAGAGACTCCGGCATCTAGCGTTAGGTATGGAGGATGGGGTAGTTACTTCTGACGAGGTGCCTAGGAAGAAGGCCAAAATAAAGTTAGGCCCAATGCCCATGGTGCAACTCAGGAGTCCGGTGAGACTCTCGAGGCAGGTGTTAGCCAAGGGTCCCATCGGATGCCTGTTTCTCAGTTGGAACCAGGAACCGTAATAAAAGCTAGCCTGACGGACATGCTGAGGTTGATCAGGCATCAGCCCCTGATGGCAAGGGGGAACCACAGCTCATGGCATCGGAGGGGCCTACTCCTGCTCTGCAATCTTCCTAGACGACTAAAGCCACCCATCCTTCAACCCTCCTGAAGAGAAAATAAAAATTAAAGCATATAGAACAGCAATCTGCCCCTGGATGGGAAGTTTTCTCCCAAAATCTTTTCAGGGCATTCCAGGCCCTACAATCACAGGTACCTCCACCTGCTCCTACTCCTGTGCAGGCCTTAGAAGAGTCTGAGGAAGAATACTCCTCTGAAGACTCCCTTACTTATTGCTCTTCAGTTGAATCCCCCAAGGACTTCATTACCCCTGAGGAGGATGACTCTATCAGTCCTGAATCTCCAGGGGAAGAATTTTCTTTTGCAGATACTGTCTCTCTCATGAGAGAACACTTCAAATGACAGGCCTCAGATATCTCAGAAACCAAAAAGAGGTATTTTGAATTAGATCAGGTGGATCAACCCTCACCATCTGCATTCCATCCCTTGCTTCCAGCCTTTCAAGATGCCTTTTTGGCTGCTTCACAGGCCCCTGATTCTCAACCCCCAGCTTCTAAGTACCGTGACAGGTTCTGTAGAGTTCCTCAGGCTACCCAGTACCTGTTTAAGAACCCCCTGCAGACCCAGATAGCAGTCTCAGCTGACTTCTACCTCTTTATTCCCTACTGACAAGGACAGCAAGTTTATGGACAGGCTAGGGAAGAAGGTCTATACTACTTCCACTCTTGCCATCAGAGCCCTAAACTATCAAACCCTCATGGCCAGGTTTGTTATAGACACCCTTTCTAAGGCTGCAGCCCTCTTGCCTGATGTACCAGACTCGCCTGCTAAGGCCCAACTAAACTCCCTTCTCTCCACTGCCTCACAGGTGACAAGGCACTCTATTAAGTGCAGTTACAATGCGGTGGAGCCCTCTTCTAAATCTGCAGCTTCAGGCTCTATATTGCAAAGATATTCTTGAGTGAGGTTACAACTTCTACCTGTGGATGTACAAACCAAGTTGCTGGATGCACCACTAGATAATAAGGCCCTTTTTGGTGAAGCATCTACAGAACTCCTCAAATCCCTGCAAGAAAAGAGAAAGGAGTTACAAAATTTAAAGCATTTACTGGTTTCACCTATCCCTAGGTATCATAGAAACCACCCTCAAAGGACTACCCTTGTTAGGAGACAGTCTTCTCATTCTGCTCCACCACGAGCTAAAGGACAAAGGCAATTTAGGAAACATTCCACTCCTAGACCCCCTTCCTCCGGTAATCATACTCCCTAGGTGGCCTGCCTCTCTCCACCCCCGTGTCCCTTTGCCTCACCCTCTCTCTACCCTCCTGGCAGAAGATCACCTCAGAGCCCTGAGTCCTCTCCATAATTCAAAAAGGTTATTTTATGACTTGGTGGACTCTACTTCCCTTCCAGGGGATATCTCAGCCCCCCTCAAGTCAGCTCCATCTTTTCCCCTCTATTCTGGATCAGCTTCAAGCCCAGGGCACCATAGAAAGGGTCCCACCACATCAGCTAAACAAGGGATTTTACTCAAGGATGTTTCTGGTCCCAAGAAAAGATGGTCCTTGGAGACCAATTCTAGATTTGTCCATATTCAACCTTTATAGGAGACCAATTCTAGATTTGTCCATATTCAACCTTTATCTCAAGGTTCCCACCTTCACAATGTTCATTGCAGCTGCTGTTGCCCCTTATCCCCCACCAGGCCTGTATCCCTGGATCTGAAGGATGCCTACCTTCACATTCCTATTCACCCCTGCTACAGGAAATTCCTACATTTCTCAGTAGGTTCCTTGCATTTTCAGTTCTCTGCATTACCTTTTGGGCTCTTCACAGCCCCCAGGGTGTTCACAAAGTGTCTAGCACCAGGGATTGCCCACTGCAGAACACAGAGAATTCAAATATACCCATATCTAGACGCCTGTTAATACTTCACCAGGACCTTCATACCATGCCACATCACCTACTCCTGGTAACCAGAACCCTGGTAGACCTCGGGTTCACTGTGAACCATGAGAAGTCCCACCTGACCCTTGCAAAAGACCTAGTCTTTCTAGGGTGCAGTATAAGAACCGACAAGATGGCAGCCTTCATCCCCTGCCAGAAGGTAAAAGACCTCGCTCTTTACCTCCAGAAGCTTCTTTCTCTTCAAACACTTTCAGACAGAGAATTCCTGAGAGTCCTAGGACACACAGCATCCTTGATACCAATGCTTCCTCTGGCAAGGCTGCATATGAGGAAGATCCAGTGGGTACTAAAGACTCATTGGAATCAGCATTCACATCCTCTGGATTTCTCCCTCCCCTTACTACCATGCCTGAAGAAAGAGTTGGAATGGTGGATTACAACCATCAATCTCAACCAGGGCATGCCCTTGCAGTTACCTCCACCCTCACAGCAAATCTTCACAGATGCTTCGGACCTGGGTTGGGGGGCAGTTTTACAACACCAGTAAAAACTAAGCAAAATGAAGAGAGAATGGTATCCGCTGAGGCAAAGGGATTACATTAACATTGATGATATGAGGGCCCTTTTGTTTGTACCACAGGTCTTCCATCCAGCCCTCCTATCAGGAACCTTGAAAGTAGTCGCAGACAATATGACTGTCTTGTGGTACATAAACAAGCAGGGGGGGGCAAAGTCTTACTCTCTTTGCAGTCTAGCCATACAGATTTGGTCTCTTGCTTCATCTCTGCCAATCCACCTTCAAGCAGTTTACATTTCTTCAGCAGAGAATGCTATGGCAGACACTCTCAGCAGAACTTCTGTACCCTCTGATGAATGGATGCTTCACAGAAAGGTGTTCCTAGATCTGATACACGTGGGGTATTCCTCAGGTAGACATGTTTACCTCCTCCCAGAACAGGCAGATGCCTCTGTTTTGTACGAGGAATCCACATCCACAGGCTTGGAAATTGGACGCCATTTCTTTCTCTTGGGTGGGGATGTATCTTTATGCCTTCCCCCCTTCACACTGATTCAGAAGTTCCTCCTGAAGATTCAGAGGGACAAACCCAAAATCCTGCTGGTGACTCCCTTCTGGCCAAGACAGCATTGCTTTCCCCTTCTTCATGTACTAGCCAAGGGCAGTCACCACAGGTTACTCCACCATCTAGACCTACTCACACAAGACAGGGGGTCCCTAATACACCCTCAGGTGAGCAATCTCAGGCTCACTTTATGGGTGATAGGGTTTTGATCCCCTTCAGGCACCTATACTCAGAAGATGTTCTCAATGTCCTGCAGGAGGCCAGGAAACCCAGTATCAGGAGAAGTTATGTGGCAGAATGAAAATGATTCTCCAGGTGGTGTCATAAAAAAAAACAGGAACATCCTGTACCCATGGTCCATTCTTACTTGTGTGAGCTTCTCCATTCAAGACTAATATACTCTTCTGTTAAGGTCCACTTATCTGCCATTTCCAATTGTCTTCTGTTTGTACCTCCTCTGGTATCCAGATTAGAGGTTAAGCTCTTTTTAAAAGGGGTCCTCCATATCAGACCCCCCCCACAAACCAATACCTCCTACATGGGACCTGAAGTTTGTCCTGCAAAGACTCACTTTACCTCCCTTTGAGCCAGCCCACTCTGCTTCACTAAAGCTATGTACCTGGAAAACAGTACTGGTGGTGGCCCTCACATCCGCCAGGAAGGTATCTGAAATCCAAGCCCTGATGGCCATCCCTCCTTACCTAATTTTCCATAAAGACATGGTCTCCCTCAAGACTAACCCTTCCTTCAGGCCTAAGGTGGTTAATGAGCTATCCTTAAATCAGACCATTAACCTTCCTGTCATCTTCCCTCAACCTCAGAATTCCTCTGAAAGAACTCTGTATTCCCTAGATGTCCACAAACAACTCAGGTATTATCTGGACAAGACCAAACCCATTAGATTGTCTGACCAGCTATTTGTCTTCTTTCACCCAAGGGCCTTGGGGAGGGCAGTCCCGAAACAGACTATCTCTTCATGGATATCTAAAGCTATCTCTGCATGCTACTCCTTTCATTGCAAAACCCTATCTGAAAGTGTTAGGGCTCATTCCACTAGGGCCATAGCTTTCAACCTGGAAACATCAAAAATCTCGACAAGGCCCATGAAAAATAGGTACAAATCTGTATGCTGATTAATGTAAAATTTGCATACATAATTAAGTAACCCCTCACACTCCAATGGAATTGTGGGACACCAACTTTCAAATGCAAACTGAAGAACAGACAACCAAAATATGGCACCAGAGTAGGCACCAGAGTCCCCCTACAGCCATTCCAATGTCCCATTATCTGGCTATGTCACCCCATTTACCATAAACATTAATCTGTGCATACTGCTTTACTTCTACAGTGATTATTTTGATTTTATGTTTACATTTTATAACACAATGCACAAACACTAATAGATATCTGCTAAACAAAGCAACACTGTCTCACAATGAAAATAGACTTGGCATTAAAACTTTTCTGCCCTTGAAACTCACATTCATTGAAGCAGCATTGAAACCCACACTACATCCAAAGAAAATGCATCTGGCCAGTGGTAGATAAAGATTACCTTTGGGCTGTTTTCAAATCATAGGTCCCTGGCTTGCACACAAAACAAGAAACATACACGCATTCTTTGATACACCTTCCTGACTTTATTAAATTATATTCCTTGTATAATACAGCACACTTGTTAGTCTTAAGTTAGAGCACATTTTAAAATGTGTTTGAACATTTTTCCAGTAGGCAATGAAATAAAATGCATGAACCAATAATGACAAAACTGCCCAGTTCAGAACATTTCCATCATAAAAGTCTACTTCCACACATATTATATATATATATATATATATATATATATATATATATATATATATATATATATATATATCTCTATATACACACATACATATAAATAAAAATAGAATGACAGTAGTGTACGCCATATGCATTTTGCACAGCTTCTCGCACTTATTTTCAATTTCAGTTTTTTTTCTTTTGGGGGGCAAAAACCAGGGACATATTTTAAAGATTGCTTGTATAATTTTGGAAATAGCTGGAATAAAATGTATTACAACCATGCATTTCACTGCCCAGGACCCTGTGCATTACAGTCAGAGCAACATACCACTATCACAAATCAGCAGTTTCTAGAGACAGGAAGACTGAAATGTAAATGGCCATCATTTAGTGAATTCACTTCTCACCGTAGCTTCTCAACCTCTTAGCACAAAAAACCTGGAGAAAGCCAATAATGGGGAAATACAGAATTCAATTCTCACTTCTCACCATAGCTGTCAGCATCTTAGCACAAAAAACCTGGATAAAGCCATTGCCAATAATGGGGGGTATACAGCTCCAAAATAGGGACAGATTTCAACTACTGATCTTATAAACTTAAAAATTGCTAGAATAAAGGTTTTGTGTTACCATTTATTTTCTGAAGAGTAGAAAGTCTGAAATTCAAATCCCTGTCATTATTTAGTGAATTCAGTTCTTCAGTGATTTGCCATTGCCAAAAAATCCTGAAAACTACAGATTTAATGCGGAATAGGTTAATAGGTTCATAGGTAGGTACTAGGTTATTGGCCCTAGGGCCTATATAAGTCTAGCCAAACGGTACCCTGGCTTTTGCAACCCAAGGAAATTATTTTCCTGTGCCTCTGTCAAGCAAAGTCATAGAAGTGATCCCTGGGTGAATTTCCTATCTCCCATTCAATCATCAAGATTTTTCTTGAAGAGAGCTAATGAGGAGCTTTGTTTGATATAGATAGATAGTTTGCTCCAGAGTATGGAAAGTCTCTGGGACAGGAATCTATCCTTCCAGCATGTTCTGTTTATTGTGGTGACAAGATTTAGGTCCCTAGAGCATGTAGCTTGGAGGGATTGGGATTTCTTTAAGTGGAGCATGTCCAACAGCTCTGGGTTTGACATAGCTTTGTATGTTAGGCAGAGATCGCCTCTGAGTAGGTGATATGCGACAGAGTAAAGCTGGAGTTTTTTGAGACGGTCTGCATAGGGCATCTGTTTGAGGCTGGTAGTCCTCTTTGTGAGGCATTATATAAAACAAAAATATGAGGCATAAATTCACAGGTGGTGGTGGCTAGGGACTTTAGGCTCTTTTTACCTGTACTCAAGGTTAGAGTTTGAGCCTGAGTACCTCTAACACGCACACAGGTCAGGGGGGAATAATCTGGAATCTGAGAAGGTTTACAGATTGGGGAGAGAAGGGCTTACAAAAATGTCATGCACCCCACTCAGGATTAAACTAGCATTCTTAGTGTGAAAAAAAGAAAATGAGTGCACTTCTCCATGAGTACAGTGTGTAATAGCAAATGTACTGCGCATATGTTATTTCAGATGACACTTGCTGTTAGGCCCTATCCTGTTGAGATAACATGGGATATATAATTAAATGTAATGCATGCCAGGAAGTGTATGTATTTTTATGTAGAAACTCGTATGTAAACAAACTGGGGAAAAAAAATTGAAACAAAAGTAATACATTGTCACCCCCTCCTGCTAGAACAGTTGGCAAATCAGAAGTATGTGGATGGAATCCCCAAAAGGCGTTGCATCATTTACCATTTGATCAAGGCAATGATGACTGGATGAGTCCGGCTTGTGCATTTTATTTCTTTCTTTAGCAGAGTACATAGAATGATCTTTAATTACCACTCTTCATGACAGCAACGGAAAATTGCATGGTATGTATTCTGCTGCAAGCTCATCAATTCATTCCAGTAAAGCGTGTTCATTTCTGACCGACCACACCAAGAAAGCAGGTTAACAAAGCTGCTTCATTCCATTTTGCACTTGCACAGTCAGGCTCCAGAGCAAGCAAAGCTTTGTTCCGTTCTCGCAGTTTCGGCTCCATTCCTCGCATAGTGACAAAAGCAAAGCTTCATGGCTTCATTCCGCGCTCGCATTGGCTCCAAAGATGAAAGTTTCATTCAAAAGTGTTTCCACACTCGACGGAGATGATGAAACACTAAAGCAGATGTTTACCCACTCGGCGGAGATGACGTCATTGTGTACGTGATGATGTCAGCTCCAAAGCACAAAAAGAAAAAAAAAAATTAAAAATCGGGACTGAAGGGATGCCACTCAAGAATCATGGCACCCCATTATTTGGACCCCAAAACTTGGTAAAAACCGAGTAGTTCGATACAGTTGGGAGGTATGACTAGGGCAGCTGCCTCCTCAGCTGATTTCTTCAAGGGGTTTGACTACACTTCTATCCTAGAAGCTGCTACCTGGTCATCAGTCCATACTTTTACCAGACATTACAAACTAGATTTAGCTTCTAGGGTCAGAAGCAGTTTTGCTAGGTCCATTCTACATGGCCTAATAGACCAGAGACCTTGTCCCTCCTCCCAGGCTCATACCTAAATCTTTGGTACTCTCCCTACAGTAATGAATACTGCAACATGAGAATAGAAGGACATAGAATAGTTGTTAAGAACTTACCATAACCTTAGCTGTCCTTCTCTTCCACGTTGCAGTATTCAGTTCCACCCTCCTACCCCCTCTTTACCTGTTTAGCCAGCTGAGGGGACCGATTTCTCTTCATCTACCAAACCTCAGCATCAAGCATATGCTTCCAGGAGGCATCCTTTGGCCTGGTATTACATGTGGGTCTGAAAAGCTTCCTCCTCCCTCTTCGTTGGTTCCAGGGGTACTACTGTATGCAGCAGTCCATTCTGAAGTGGGTACGTGAAGACGTCACCTTTGTAGCCAACGTCGGTTTATGGCTGTGACATCAAACGTTGCACGTACCCCTGCTCCTTAAGAGTTTGGTATACTGGCATGATGTCTGGTGCTGCAGGCAGCAAGCTCCCTACAGTAATGAATACTGCAGCATGGAAGAGAAGGACATCTAAGGTTATGGCAAGTTCTTACACAACTGTTCTTTCTACAGGATTATGGAAAAGGCTGCAGGAAAGTACTAGGATGACAAAGATTCCATAAGCTGAAATGGGCCTTTCTTAGGGAGAGGAATGGCTGCAGCACCTTTTCTACAATTCCGGGAATGTACCTAAATGCAGTGAGATGTTCTGAAAGTGTTCAGAAAAACAAGTGTGACTTTGGAACACCAGTAGCAGAAATAAGTAGTCCGTAGGTGTAATCCCAAATTCCTTAATAAATCACAGCAAGTAAAACACAATAGTTTAGCGTTTTCATTCAAACACTTTAAACTTCATCAAAACTAAAGACATAAAACTTTTAGTGCAATATATATAATTAAGTTAAATTATTACTTAAGACTCAGCAATAAAAAAGACTTTTCAATAAAACAATCAAGGCTTATTTAAAGATACAATACTATTAAAACCAACATGTTAAATATAAACATGAAATATGAAAATGTAAATACATAACTTGAAAAATAAACATTTTTGTAAAACCAATGTCCCCAAAACACTTAAATAATATGTTTAAATAATATATAAGAATGCACATACTATAATTTTGCTGCTCTCAATCTTAAAACTGGAATAATAGAAATTACTTCATTTAAGCCTGGATATCTGTTGGCTTGTAAAGTCAGTTGCCAAAACAGCTGTCTGTACTTCAATAGGTTATCCCAGTTTCCTCCTCTTGGATTAAATATTTTACAAAATTTCAAATATTTTGTGGAATCTGAGTTAGATAATTTAAGCAAACAACATAGAAGGAAGCCCTATTATAATTTGACAAGAGAAGAAAAAGATGCTTTGTACAGTTTAGTTTCTAATAAGATCTTATGTATGATGAAACCAGAGAAGGGGTGGATTAGTAATCATGGACAAAGTGAATTATGGGGGTGGAATGTTGACCTTACTATATCAAGGTGACATTTACACCAGTATCTCTAGGAATGAGGTAAATATTTCTTACCAGAAGATTGCCATGGCTCTATATGATTTTTAATACAGGGAACTATTGACAAAAGTACTTATGAGTTTCTTGTAAATTCAAACCCCAGGATCCCTAACGTGTTTGGAATACCCAGAGTCCATAAAGATGTAATTAACCCCGAGTTTAATTGTTTCTGCCACAGGCTCAAAGACTTATCCTGTAGCTGTATATATTGACCGTAAGTTGAAACCATTTTATGACTTAAAGACACAAATACTAAAAGATTCCTGGCATTTTTTCAATAGATTAAATAGGGTTCCTTATTTAGATAATGCTTTGTTTGTTACTATTGATGTGATTGACCTTTTTACTGTGATTCCACATGGAACTGGTTTAGAATGGTTTTATGAGGTGATGATATAAGAGTGTAAGTTTCTGACTAGCATTGATTGTGGTATTTTATTGGAGATGATGGAATTAGCATTAAAATATAATTATGTGTATTTTGGAGAGAGATTTCAGCAAAAGGCAGGTGTAGCCATGGGTGCATCGTGTGTACCTATTTTTTCATTGGAGAGAAGGTATGTTATTAATTCTCCTTAGTACAGGCACTGTAATTTATGTACTAGGTTCCTGGATGATACAAGTATCGTTTGGACAAGTACTAAAGAGCTATTGATAGAATTTATTAATAGATGATACATGTATCGTTTGGACAAGTACTAAAGAGCTGTTGATAGAATTTATTAATTACCATTCTTCCACAACTGAATTTCTTAAATTCACCTATTGTATTACAGAGGACAGTTTTAATTATTTACATGTGCACATTTACAAGAATGTTGAATTAAAAAAGTATGTGTCAGAAATTTACTGAAAACTGACATACTGTAATTATTTCCTTCATTTTAGTAATGAACATCATTTAGTACAGAAAAAAAGTGTTGTGAAAGACCAGTTGGTAAGACCAGCCTGTATGTGTTCTTTAAGGACAGATTTTTTGGATTAGTGTGAACATTTAAGGATGATGCTCATCCAGGTTTACTTTGATGAGTTTATCATTAAGGAAGTAACTCTGGAAAGGGGTAGGTATACCCCCATACTCTCTAGCAACTTAGCTGAAACACAATATACTGAAGTAAGTCAAGGTCTGTCTAATGAAGGTTTGTGTAACATTGTCTTTTTGGAATATAATAAGGAATTTCATGTTATTAAAGATATTATTTAGCCAACTACCTGGGACTTTAGATATTTTTTAAAAAATTCCCAAGTTCCTGTACAGGGAGGGTGTTTGTTTAAAATATATGTATTAACTTAGTGCATGTAGTTCTCTGTTCAACAATCGTAATAAAACTGGTACATTTAAATGTAGCTGCTGCAAACAGTGAACTCTTATCAGTAATGCTGTATTTATTTATTTGGAAAGCCATGGTAAAGAGTATTCCTTGTATAATACAGCACACTTGTTAGTCTTAAGTTAGAGCACATTTTAAAATGTGTTTGAACATTTTTCCAGAAGGCAATGAAATAAAATGCATGAACCAATAATGACAAAACTGCCCAGTTCAGAACATTTCCATCATAAAAGTCTACTTCCACACATATATATATATATATATATATATATATATATATATATATATATATATATATATATATGTCTATATACACACATACATATAAATAAAAATAGAATGACAGTAGTGTACGCCATATGCATTTTGCACAGCTTCTCGCACTTATTTTCAATTTCAGTTTTTTTTCTTTGGGGGGGGGGGGCAAAAACCAGGGACATATTTTAAAGATTGCTTGTATAATTTTGGAAATAGCTTGAATAAAATGTATTACAACCATGCATTTCACTGCCCAGGACCCTGTGCATTACAGTCAGAGCAACATACCACTATCACAAATCAGCAGTTTCTAGAGACAGGAAGACTGAAATGTAAATGGCCATCATTTAGTGAATTCACTTCTCACCGTAGCTTCTCAACCTCTTAGCACAAAAAACCTGGAGAAAGCCAATAATGGGGAAATACAGAATTCAATTCTCACTTCTCACCATAGCTGTCAGCATCTTAGCACAAAAAACCTGGATAAAGCCATTGCCAATAATGGGGGGTATACAGCTCCAAAATAGGGACAGATTTCAACTACTGATCTTATAAACTTAAAAAATTGCTAGAATAAAGGTTTTGTGTTACCATTTATTTTCTGAAGAGTAGAAAGTCTGAAATTCAAATCCCTGTCATTATTTAGTGAATTCAGTTCTTCAGTGATTTGCCATTGCCAAAAAAATCCTGAAAACTACAGATTTAATGCGGAATAGGTTAATAGGTTCATAGGTAGGTACTAGGCTATTGGCCCTAGGGCCTATATAAGTCTAGCCAAACGGTACCCTGGCTTTTGCAACCCAAGGAAATTATTTTCCTGTGCCTCTGTCAAGCAAAGTCATAGAAGTGATCCCTGGGGTGAATTTCCTATCTCCCATTCAATCATCAAGATTTTTCTTGAAGAGAGCTAATGAGGAGCTTTGTTTGATATAGATAGATAGTTTGCTCCAGAGTATGGAAAGTCTCTGGGACAGGAATCTATCCTTCCAGCATGTTCTGTTTATTGTGGTGACAAGATTTAGGTCCCTAGAGCATGTAGCTTGGAGGGATTGGGATTTCTTTAAGTGGAGCATGTCCAACAGCTCTGGGTTTGACATAGCTTTGTATGTTAGGCAGAGATCGCCTCTGAGTAGGTGATATGCGACAGAGTAAAGCTGGAGTTTTTTGAGACGGTCTGCATAGGGCATCTGTTTGAGGCTGGTAGTCCTCTTTGTGAGGCATTATATAAAACAAAAATATGAGGCATAAATTCACAGGTGGTGGTGGCTAGGGACTTTAGGCTCTTTTTACCTGTACTCAAGGTTAGAGTTTGAGCCTGAGTACCTCTAACACGCACACAGGTCAGGGGGGAATAATCTGGAATCTGAGAAGGTTTACAGATTGGGGAGAGAAGGGCTTACAAAAATGTCATGCACCCCACTCAGGATTAAACTAGCATTCTTAGTGTGAAAAAAAGAAAATGAGTGCACTTCTCCATGAGTACAGTGTGTAATAGCAAATGTACTGCGCATATGTTATTTCAGATGACACTTGCTGTTAGGCCCTATCCTGTTGAGATAACATGGGATATATAATTAAATGTAATGCATGCCAGGAAGTGTATGTATTTTTATGTAGAAACTCGTATGTAAACAAACTGGGGAAAAAAAATTGAAACAAAAAGTAATACATTGTCACCCCCCCCCCCTCCTGCTAGAACAGTTGACAAATCAGAAGTATGTGTATGGAATCCCGTAGAGACGTTGCATCATTTACCATTTGATCAAGGCAATGATGACTGGATGAGTCCGGCTTGTGCATTTTATTTCTTTCTTTAGCAGAGTACATAGAATGATCTTTAATTACCACTCTTCATGACAGCAACGGAAAATTGCATGGTATGTATTCTGCTGCAAGCTCATCAATTCATTCCAGTAAAGCATGTTCATTTCTGACCGACCACACCAAGAAAGCAGGTTAGCAAAGCTGCTTCATTCCATTTTGCACTTGCACAGTCAGGCTCCAGAGCAAGCAAAGCTTTGTTCCGTTCTCGCAGTTTCGGCTCCATTCCTCGCATAGTGACAAAAGCAAAGCTTCATGGCTTCATTCCGCGCTCGCATTGGCTCCAAAGATGAAAGTTTCATTCAAAAGTGTTTCCACACTCGACGGAGATGATGAAACACTAAAGCAGATGTTTACCCACTCGGCGGAGATGACGTCATTGTGTACGTGATGATGTCAGCTCCAAAGCACAAAAAGAAAAAAAAATGTAAAAATCGGGACTGAAGGGATGCCACTCGAGAATCATGGCACCCCATTATTTGGACCCCAAAACTTGGTAAAAACCGAGTAGTTCGATACAGTTGGGAGGTATGACTAGGGCAGCTGCCTCCTCAGCTGATTTCTTCAAGGGGTTTGACTACACTTCTATCCTAGAAGCTGCTACCTGGTCATCAGTCCATACTTTTACCAGACATTACAAACTAGATTTAGCTTCTAGGGTCAGAAGCAGTTTTGCTAGGTCCATTCTACATGGCCTAATAGACCAGAGACCTTGTCCCTCCTCCCTGGCTCATACCTAAATCTTTGGTACTCTCCCTACAGTAATGAATACTGCAACATGAGAATAGAAGGACATAGAATAGTTGTTAAGAACTTACCATAACCTTAGCTGTCCTTCTCTTCCATGTTGCAGTATTCAGTCCCACCCTCCTACCCCCTCTTTACTTGTTTAGCCAGCTGAGGGGACCGATTTCTCTTCATCTACCAAACCTCAGCATCAAGCATATGCTTCTAGGAGGCATCCTTTGGCCTGGTATTACATGTGGGTCTGAAAAGCTTCCTCCTCCCTCTTCGTTGGTTCCAGGGGTACTACTGTATGCAGCAGTCCATTCTGAAGTGGGTACGTGAAGACGTCACCTTTGTAGCCAACGTCGGTTTATGGCTGTGACATCAAACGTTGCACGTACCCCTGCTCCTTAAGAGTTTGGTATACTGGCATGATGTCTGGTGCTGCAGGCAGCAAGCTCCCTACAGTAATGAATACTGCAGCATGGAAGAGAAAGACATCTACGGTTATGGCAAGTTCTTACACAACTGTTCTTTCTACAGGATTATGGAAAAGGCTGCAGGAAAGTACTAGGATGACAAAGATTCCATAAGCTGAAATGGGCCTTTCTTAGGGAGAGGAATGACTGCAGCACCTTTTCTACAATTCCGGGAATGTACCTAAATGCAGTGAGATGTTCTGAAAGTGTTCAGAAAAACAAGTGTGACTTTGGAACACCAGTAGCAGAAATAAGTAGTCCGTAGGTGTAATCCCAAATTCCTTAATAAATCACAGCAAGTAAAACACAATAGTTTAGCGTTTTCATTCAAACACTTTAAACTTCATCAGAACTAAAGACATAAAACTTTTAGTGCAATATATATATAATTAAGTTAAATTATTACTTAAGACTCAGCAATAAAAAAGACTTTTCAATAAAACAATCAAGGCTTATTTAAAGATACAATACTATTAAAACTAGCATGTTAAATATAAACATGAAATATGAAAATGTAAATACATAACTTGAAAAATAAACATTTTTGTAAAACCAATGTCCCCAAAACACTTAAATAATATGTTTAAATAATATATACGAATGCACATACTATAATTTTGCTGCTCTCAATCTTAAAACTGGAATAATAGAAATTACTTCATTTAAGCTTGGATATCTGTTGGCTTGTAAAGTCAGTTGCCAAAACAGCTGTCTGTACTTCAATAGGTTATCCCAGTTTCCTCCTCTTGGATTAAATATTTTACAAAATTTCAAGTATTTTGTGGAATCTGAGTTAGATAATTTAAGCAAACAACATAGAAGGAAGCCCTATTATAATTTGACAAGAGAAGAAAAAGATGCTTTGTACAGTTTAGTTTCTAATAAGATCTTATGTATGATGAAACCAGAGAAGGGGGTGGATTAGTAATCATGGACAAAGTGAATTATGGGGGTGGAATGTTGACCTTACTATATCAAGGTGACATTTACACCAGTATCTCTAGGAATGAGGTAAATATTTCTTACCAGAAGATTGCCATGGCTCTATATGATTTTTTAATACAGGGAACTATTGACAAAAGTACTTATGAGTTTCTTGTAAATTCAAACCCCAGGATCCCTAACGTGTTTGGAATACCCAGAGTCCATAAAGATGTAATTAACCCCCCCCCCCCGAGTTTAATTGTTTCTGCCACAGGCTCAAAGACTTATCCTGTAGCTGTATATATTGACCGTAAGTTGAAACCATTTTATGACTTAAAGACACAAATACTAAAAGATTCCTGGCATTTTTTCAATAGATTAAATAGGGTTCCTTATTTAGATAATGCTTTGTTTGTTACTATTGATGTGATTGACCTTTTTACTGTGATTCCACATGGAACTGGTTTAGAATGGTTTTATGAGGTGATGATATAAGAGTGTAAGTTTCTGACTAGCATTGATTGTGGTATTTTATTGGAGATGATGGAATTAGCATTAAAATATAATTATGTGTATTTTGGAGAGATTTCAGCAAAAGGCAGGTGTAGCCATGGGTGCATCGTGTGTACCTATTTTTTCATTGGAGAGAAGGTATGTTATTAATTCTCCTTAGTACAGGCACTGTAATTTATGTACTAGGTTCCTGGATGATACAAGTATCGTTTGGACAAGTACTAAAGAGCTATTGATAGAATTTATTAATAGATGATACATGTATCGTTTGGACAAGTACTAAAGAGCTGTTGATAGAATTTATTAATTACCATTCTTCCACAACTGAATTTCTTAAATTCACCTATTGTATTACAGAGGACAGTTTTAATTATTTACATGTGCACATTTACAAGAATGTTGAATTAAAAAAATATGTGTCAGAAATTTACTGAAAACTGACATACTGTAATTATTTCCTTCATTTTAGTAATGAACATCATTTAGTACAGAAAAAAAGTGTTGTGAAAGACCAGTTGGTAAGACCAGCCTGTATGTGTTCTTTAAGGACAGATTTTTTGGATTAGTGTGAACATTTAAGGATGATGCTCATCCAGGTTTACTTTGATGAGTTTATCATTAAGGAAGTAACTCTGGAAAGGGGTAGGTATACCCCCATACTCTCTAGCAACTTAGCTGAAACACAATATACTGAAGTAAGTCAAGGTCTGTCTAATGAAGGTTTGTGTAACATTGTCTTTTTGGAATATAATAAGGAATTTCATGTTATTAAAGATATTATTTAGCCAACTACCTGGGACTTTAGATATTTTTTAAAAAATTCCCAAGTTCCTGTACAGGAAGGGTGTTTGTTTAAAATATATGTATTAACTTAGTGCATGTAGTTCTCTGTTCAACAATCGTAATAAAACTTGTACATTTAAATGTAGCTGCTTCAAACAGTGAACTCTTATCAGTAATGCTGTATTTATTTATTTGGAAAGCCATGGTAAAGAATTGCGGTCCCAGTTATATTCTAACTGTAACTCTGTTTGTTAGAGTACATTTGCACTTGTAGGTCTGGCGCCTTTTACATTGGAAAAACTGGGAGGACACCAAAAAGCGCATATATGAACATGTTTGTGATATAACACATAATGCAGAGACTAACGCTTTGGCTAAGCATGCAAAAAGTTGTGATAATGTTCATTTAAAGTTTTTTTTTTGTTTTAGAACAAGTACAAAAGATCCAAGAGGAGGAAACTGGGAGAACCTCTTGGAGTATAGAGAACTGTGGCAGTTGACTTTACAAGCCAACAGATATCCAGGCTTAAAATGAAGTAATTTCTGTTATTCCAGTTTTAAGACTGAGAACAGGAAAATTATAGTATGTGCATTCTTATACATTATTTAAACATATTATTTAAGTGTTTTTAGGACATAGGTTTTATAAAAATGTTTATTTTTCAAGTTATTTGTATGCACTTACTTTTTCATATTTCATGTTTATATTTAACATGTTGGTTTTAATAGTACTATATATATTTAAATAAGCCTTGATTGTTTTATTGAAAAGGCTTTTTTATTGGTGGATTTTAAATGATCATTTGACTTGAGTATATATATTGTACTAGAAGTTTTATGTCTTAGTTCTGATGAAGTTCAAGGTGTTTGAATGAAAGCGCTAAACTGTTGTGTTTTACTTGCTGTGATTTATTAAGGAATTTGGGATTACATGTACGGACTACTTATTTCTGCTACTGGTGTGCCGAAGGCAGTGTTTTGTAGGGGATCAGACAAGCCGTGTCAAGCTGACCACGAGACAGCCTGGTATGTTATCTGGCCCCATAGGCTTAGTGTTCTTGACCTTAGTACTGTGACAACTTGTTCTTGGGAAATTTGAGTGGGGGGTATATTTGTGGATATGTGATCTGAGCATATAGGTAGGGAGGGGGGTAAAAGTTTAGTTAACTTGGTTCACTATTAGATTGGTTATGTCTCTGTGTCAGAATAGTTGATAACATTTACTATTAGCTCTTCACAGTTCTGGATATTGTTTCTGATATTTATTAACATAATTAAAGAAGGCTTTGTGGTAATCCATCCCATGGGTGACTGTTTTTACCTATTTCTGGGCTTTGGTTGATTTGATCAGTATCTAGAGTTCCTAGTTTAGTTTAGCAAGAGTGTTTTTGTGTCTTGAGAGTTAGGTTTATTTTTGTGTGCAATATTTTTTTTATTTTATTATAGAGTCTGTTTGTATTAGTTTTCTACCACAGGAGCTTATTTCTGAATTTGGCGTTGTATTTATTTCTGAGGGAGACAGATGCAGCTGTGGAACTATTTACATGTGTATAAAATTTGGTAATGAAGGATTCTGCATAAGCAGGGGGGCGGGCAAAGAGATGGAAGGGACTTTTGAATTTAGCCAGATCATCACACTGTTTTTGTAGGTTAGTCTTTGCATAATCTCTGGTATTGGAATATACTTCAGACTTTTATCACTGGATTAAATCCAGCATTTTATCAGTCCTGGGATGGGGTGCAGACTATCTGGTCCAAGGAAATGATATTAATGAAGCCCAGAAATCTGTAGAAATACATTTTTGAGAATGTATAAGTCTCAAAGTTTATGGATGGATAAAAGATACTTGTTATGAATGTGCAACAATATATGACAGTGTGTATTGACCATTTGCAAAATGAGACTGCCTGTGAAGTCGTACCTATACAGACTTTTAAACAGGCTAAAGTAAGCTTTAAGGAACTATTGAATAAGGGTGTTATGTTGTTTTATTTAACTGACTCTATCTACAAACTGGAACACCTGCAAAAGCTGTTAACCATGGTGTGAAATTGCTGTTTCTTTCCCCATTATTGTGCAGTCTCAGAATTGGTATGTATGTGTAGAAGGGTGTGTGGGGAGCAGGGGAGCTTGCCCACCAATGGAAAATTTTACATGTTGTTCTAAGTTATGTCCTAGTGTTGTTTGCTGTTGAGATTTTAGGATCAATATGTTTGTGTAGCTGATATGTAAGTCAGTCTGAGGTTTGCTGGATCAACTTGCAAATATCCATCCATAATATATACATATATATATATATATATATATATATATACACACACATATTTTTAATCTGTTCTTTTATTTAGAAGGACAAATATTTAACACACAAGGTCAGCTACAACACTTCTGCATTATTTTTAGATTAAAATACTGATTGATGTTTGAAAGCAGGAATGACTGGGTACTTCGGATAATAACTAGAAACTAGCAAGGTTTTCTTCTAAAACTAGTATCTGCTTGTCTCCAGCATGATCCACTGAAATGTGACAGCATTAAGTGATGTACTTCATGTTCATTGCCTTTATTAATCTGATACTGTCAGTTTATCTGGCTTGAAGAACTTAATGCCATTAGGAAAGACACCAGTGCTACACTTGCATTTGCTGTAGGACTGTCCCACTGTTACATTTGTAAGAATGCACATGCAGAGAACTCCTAGAATGTGTACTCTTACTGCTGGCACATAACATAGCTTTGTGCATGTGCTACACTCCTGGGTACTGATGCAGCTGGCTAGAGTTGTATGGAAAATATCAACCTACTACCAGCAGCTTGAATTTTTAGAACATTATCTGCTTAAGTATAGAGGGACTTCAAGCCATAACTCTGCTCCATCATGTCATAAATCCTAGAAAGAAACTGTAGCATACCATTTGTAGTTAGGTGTGTCAGACAAATGACACAAGAACAGGTCAGCTGCCTGGGCCACCAGTAACTCAGGCCGAACCAGCAGACTTGGAACTAAAGGGATGATGGTAAAGGAGATGATTAAGTAGCTTAACACCAGCTTGCTTTCCTTGGGGAGATTGGAATGTGTGGAGCCACCCTTAAGCACAGGCAACCTGAGTTTATAGCTGTTATTCAGACCTACTTGACATTTACTCACAAGCAAAGCTCAGCAGAGGTGTTCTGACTATACCTTCTCAGGAGCACTGCATGCAAGCAGTTCATGGAGGACACATGAAGGAGCATACAAAAATCTTATCAAAATGAATTGTGACGACAGCAGTGAGATATTCCACAGGGTATGGACCGTCTCCCTCCCTCTCTCTCTCTCTCTCTTTGTAATGTAATGCTGAACTGCATTTATAATTTATGCTGTGTAGAGCACTTCAGCATTATGTAACTCCTGTGAAATTGCTTTGTTTGATTCATATACATTGCAGTCTGAGTTTACGTGTTACATTTGTATGCACTTACTCTTGGTATTAATTTTCTTCTTCCTGGGCTGAGCCTATAAATGGTTTACTTGGGTCAATGCTCTACACCAGCTACATATTGCATAAACAAATAAACAACTTAAATAAATAAGTGTTCCCAGTTCACCTCTGAAAAGGGAAACTTGTATTAGTTGTCTTTTTAGCAAATTAACAAAATAAAAAAATCAACACTGTTGCTTTCCTGGAAGTAAGGCAGTAGTAATCAGTTTTCCATTGAGAGGTGGTGACCTCCCACAGGTTGGTGTGACATACAGGCAGAGTTGTGCAGTGTAAGGGTTGAAAGAATATGTCTACGGGAACAGCAGAAGGAAAGACAGCCAAGTGGCTCAGTGGTAGATGTCCGCCAAGCAGTTCATGTCAGGGGTCCAGTCCTATTCTTCACTCACTCTCTGCAGTTTATATATTGTCCCTGTGTTTCCATGGATTTATTTCAGTGTATTTAAGTTTCTCCCCACCTCAGAAAGTATGTTTGACTGATTACTCTGAAGTGTCCTTATACATATTGCATTTAACTTTGTCCTTGCCCTTGTGGAGTATGTCAAGGTTGAAAAGGGTTAATATTGACCAGGTCATCTTCTCAGTGAACAAATGAATAAATTAAAATATCAAAAAATAAAGTAGAAGATTCCAGTAGTGTGGACTAAGGTCAACAGGATGAGCAAACAATAAAATATAACACACATGCACATACAGTTTTCATAAGCTTCCTCAGAATACCAAACTTAGCTTTCAGAATCTGTTCACAAAACCATTTCTGATCAATCATGAAGTAAGACATACAGGATTAGGCCATGTAAAATTATATTTCTCTCTAGAAATTTAGATTCTGGAACCTCTAATAGAAAGGAACAGAAAAAAGGAGGAAGTAGTATTCACAAACAGTTCTATATAGAAAGGACAGTACAGAAATATAATGGAGAAGCATATGAGGAAAATGTTGACAAAGTTAAGGGAAGAGTAAGTGTGTCCAGTGAGTGGTGCAGCAGTATGCATCCTGATTTATATTACCTGTTTTCATGTAGAATATATGCAAAAAAAAGTTATTTTCCTTTTCTGGGTAAGTCTTTATGTCTGCAACATTTTATGCGAGGCAGACAAACAAAAAGACTGATAAAGTACAAGTTTGTGGTAACTGATGTCCAGACTGACTGTTCCCAGCATTACCATTCAGCCTTTTATTTAAATGGAATTTCATCCTAGAAGTCAGGCAGTAAGAAAGATCTTCAGTCATATTTTTCTTTTAATACAGAATCCACCTTCAGTTGTAGTGGGTGATGTAGTTTATGCACAGACTGTATAACTCTGCTATATCTGGAGTGTGGACATCCAGGACTAAGAGTGGTGGGATAAGAATAATCTAAGGCATGGCTGTGATAAAGGCAAAATATACTCAAGTATAGGAAAGATTGAATATGAAAAACAGAACAGAAAATAAAATCATGAGGGACCATTCCTCGCAACTGTTATGAAAGCAGGAAGCTGCAAGGAGTCAGTGGAGACGAGAGTGAGAAGGATTGTTTCAGCTGACTGCTGTCTAGCTTTGTGTCTCTGAAAAATGTAAGAGTGCAAAATCAGATCAGATGTGTGATAAATGATTACTTTGGAGGCAATATTGGGCTCTTACTTGCATATACCTCTCTATTAAAAGGTTTTATCACAATCCCTGCAGGCCCCTTGGCGACTCATTAATCATATTCAAGTGCACAGGGAGGGAGCACAGACTGGAATGCAAGTGCACTTTACCTAATTTCCATTTATTTTGCAAACAAAAACACTAGCTGTAGTATATCTGCAGTTTTCTATAACAAATGCAGCTAGATGAAAGGGACAATGCTCAGTGTAGATGACAGGCAGCATTTAACACCAACATGAATTAAGAAAAATTAATATCTAAATTGTGTGTGAAATACTGCTGTGTCTTCCACTCCACATAATGTCTTTCATTGCTGTTTTTTCCCTTCTTAATTGTAGTCTGCAGTGTTATGTATAGCAAGCATTTTTTCCAAACAAATGTTAAAGCTTGTTTAGCAAAAGGTATATTTTGAGAATTTCACTAGAGTAAGGGATTTATAGTAATGCTATGTGGGTACTTCTGTACAAGAAGGGTGAATACATTGTTCTCAGCTGGAGAGCATTTGGATTTTTAAATATCTAAAATAAGGCCATTCACAGCCTTATTATATACAGTGAAAAATAACAAATAAACAGAAGTTTTGTATGACTTTATAATAGGAGTTGACAAAAAAAACTCTGCAGGAGAATGTTAACATGACTTTAACATTTAGTGAAAGAAAATGTTTAGCTTTTTCTGTAATCATGAGATCATTTGATAGCCTGTTTAGCATTTATAATGCTAAATGTCATCACTAAGCATGCAGTATAGCAGCACATGCCTCTGGTGTGAAGACCACTGTGGTCAGCAGATCCATGGCATGCCTTTTAGAATGTAAGCCTTATCAGTAATTAAATAGCAGGAGAGAGATATCGCCTAGTGTCCAGTTTTCCATAATGTGCTTTGCCAGTTCTCTTGGCCAATGATGTCCAAATGCCCGATTCTTTTTAGTTAGTAAAATGGCACTCATTTGCCATGTTGGCACATCAGCCTGCTAGCATGCAAATCAATACTACAATGATCAAGACTTCACCATGGAAACGTTTTTATTTCAACTCATATCTCCTCTGGTTTACTATTGAAATGTCGAACGGCACTACATCGACTGTACTATAGTCGAACACGGAAGTTCAAAAATAGTAATGTCGACGAAAAAAAAAACAATCTAGGACTGTGTTGTAACATGGGTCGAGGTAGGGGAGATGTTTGTAGTTCTGAATAATACTGAACACCTACCTCGACCCATGTTAAAACCATTCCTAGATTGTTTTTTTGACGTCGACATTACTATTTTCGAACTTCCGTGTTCGACTATAGTATAGTCAACGTAGTGCCGTTTGACATTTTAATAGTAAACCATCTCATCTCCAATATCATAACCCAAAAAAGTATTATCTGAACACAGAACATAGAAACTGATGAAAGAAAACTGCTTAACTGGTCTTTTCCAGCTTGCATTTTTATTACATTCTGCTTATTCTTGAATCTTTTTTTTTTTTTTTTAATACTCTTGTCTGCTTCAGTTATCAAATAGTCCTTTATGCTTTTCCTATCAACTCTCGAACACCATACATTTGTTGGCTTTGCCACTATAGAAAATAGTTCTCTGCACCCCATCTTGTTTGCAAATAACTCACTACTCATTTGTTTTCAACCTAAAGCTGTGTAAATATATGGTATTCCTTACTTGCTTTGAATGCCTGTCTGTTGAAACTGCAAACTAGCTAAATATTTTTATCCACGACTTCTGTAGTGTATGCCTACTGATGAGAATGTACACATGCTCTCAAATATCCTGGGTTTAGTATGGAGTGCAGCTACTGATATAGTCAGTAGAGAGACATGTATAGCAAATCTGATTCTCTGTACTAATTAATAGAATAATCTTATGTTGCTCAAATGCACAGGAAGCTGTTTAAAGCTTTTATAAAATCATTGCCCTACCTTTCTTTCTGTGTATATAGAGTCCTCTATTAGATGTTTTCATATGACTTTAGAATGCCAACCCTCTGCATCTGTTTGCATTCCTTTCTGTTATTGCCCCGAGTTTCTTAGAAACTGCCAATTAAACATCATAGTAAGGGTGGCAAAACCCTAACTTTTTACACAGGTAAAAGGTGCATTAATAGTTTTTCTTTAGATGCTATTGTGGCACAGGCCTATAACACATCTACATCTGAAATGGAATGTTCAGGAGCACGAAAAAGTACACATTCTATAAATTCTAAATGAGCAATGCATGAGGATATAGAATTCAAGCTATTTTGCAGTCATTTGTAATAGCTGCTTTGTATAGAGTATTTATTTTTCTAAGAGAGCAAACCATAAGAAAATCCCATACATGATTCATCACACTAGCATTAGGTACGTTTCTTCTCACTTGTGCATTCTTTCAGAAATCAAGAACAGTCTTAACGAGTAGGCATGACCTCTTCTATACCTTTGCTTCCACAAATGCATAGTTTCTGATTTCAGCAGTGCCTCCTGCTTATGTTTCTAATATTTTTTTTTTTTAGCAGTCACACTAAAAAGCATATGTTGTTGTTGTCTTTCGGCTTTTCCCGGTTAGGGGTCGCCACAGCGGAACTCCGGTCCGCTAATGAGTTGCCAGTTCAACGCCCAACCTTCAACGAAGGCACGCCCATTCACGCATGTCTTTCGGAACGCCACTCGACCCGTGGGGAGGACATGCAGACTCCACACAGAAGGCACTCCCTGCACACTAGCTGAGAATCGAACGGGAGAACCTCTTGCTGTGAGGCAACAACGCTACCACTGCAATACTCCACTCCACTGTGTCTTAATGAAAATCGCTAAAATAAATCTTACCTCCCCCCCCATCCTGGTTTGTCACCATGATAAAATCGTTGCTGTGAATCTGAATGCCAGTGGGGAGCATGCCTCTCAACCTTTTAGAGCAAGAAATCTGGACAAAGCAAAAAACAGGGGTCAAAGATCTAACAATAGGAACAGATTTTAAATATTGCCTTTAGAAACATGGAAAGCTGCCAGAATAACAGTTTTTGTATTAGCATACATTTTTCTGAAGGATATGAAGTCTGAAACTCAAATGTCTTTCATTATTTAATGACTTCAGTCGTCAGTGATTTGCCAGAAAAACACAAATTTAATGAGAAACAGAACAAAAATATGAGGCATAAATCTGGACATTCTGCCATAATTTGGACAGTTGAGAGGTATGGTGGTGAGGAATCAGGTATATGAACTGAGGTATTAATGCATACTTGCACATTTTATCAGCTATTGGGCATATTCACAGATTTCATACCCTACAGGATATCTTTCATTTCTAGCTGTATAATCTCTCTACAATACAAGACAAGAAAATAAGATCCACCCTTTCCCCACCCCTGTGGCATTCAATGATAAAACCATGTCTGTGACCCAGACAAACCTAGCTCATTTCGCAGTCCGGGCACTGGAAGATCTAGGCAGGGCAGAGAAAGAAAGAGATGAAAATGCTGACTCACCTACTCTGGGGGGAGGGAGTAGTGTTCTGGTGGCTATTTCACTGCATGGAAGTGGAAAACAACTATATATCGGCCAGATGGTGTCACAGGCTGCGTCTTGCACAAACTACAGAACAAACTAACTCCCCACCTAAACACGCTGTTCAACCTCAGCCTCTCCACAGGCTACGTGCCCATAGAATGGTGCACAGCAACAGTTATTCCACTCCACAAAGGAGGGGCCACAACTGACCCTGGTCTGCAAGGCTATGGAGTGCATCATCATGGAACTCATTAACAAAGACATTGGGAACCTCCAAACACTTGACCCGACCCAGTACGGCTTTGTTAAGGGCAGATCCTGCCTACTAAACCTGGTTGACTTCTTCGAGACAGTCACCAAGGCCGTAGACGAGGGAAAGGTAGTTCACACAGCCTACCTTGACCTCGCCAATGCTTTTGACACCATTCCCCACTCGGGTATTATAGAAAAACTCACCAGCTTGAACATAAACCCCTACGTCACGAGATGGGTTGCCAACTGGCTTATAGACAGAACTCACACGGTAAGAATAGCAGGCTCCAGATCCGACTCTAAACCAGTCACAAGTGGTGACCCGCAAGGCTCGGTCCTGGGACCCCTACTGTTCGGCATATACTTCTCAGAAGTACAGGCAAACACAGAAGGACTATGGCTAACCAAGTTCGCTGATGACTGCAAACTGGGAGCCAGAATTGACTCTCCGGCTGACATGGACATCCTCCAAAAGGGCCTTACTGAGACAGACACCTAATGTCAAAGTCATGGCCTCAAGCTAAATGCCAAAAAATGCATAGTCATCCTGTTTGGAAAAAAGAAAACACCCATGAATTACCATATAGGTGGCAGCCCACTTAATACAGAAGAGGCAATAAGAGATCTGGGGACCCAGGTAGATAGTAATCTCTTCTTTGACAATCATATTGCCAAAGTAGTTAGGAAATCCTTCTATGCAGCCCATCTAGTTACTAAAGGGTTTGCATCTAGAAATAAAGAGGTTATAGTGCCCCTCTACTCATCACTCATCAGACCCATCAAAGAGTACAATGCCCCATTTAGGATGTACCTCATATTACACTTCCAACAGCTTGAAAGACCACAAAAGTACCTGACCAAGAGGATTACTGGCCTCAAACATATGTCCTATGCAGCCCGACTGAAAAAACGCCGGCTGTGCTCAGTGGCATATCGCTTACTTAGAGGTGATCTCTGCCTGACTTACAAAGCCATGTCCAACTCAGAATTGATGGACATGCTCCACCTAAAGAAATCCAAGTCAGTGCAAGCCATGTGCTCTAGTGAGCTAAACCTCACCACAACAATAAATAGAACATGCTGGAGGGATAGATTCCTGTCACAGAGACTCCCCATGCTTTGGAACAAAATTCCAAATTACATTAGGCAGAGCCCCTCACTAACACTCTTCAAGAGAAACCTTGACGAGTGGATGAGTAACAGAAAATACACCCCTGGGATCACTTCATTGACACTGCTTGACAGAGGATCAGTTAATTAATCAATGGGGCGGTGAAAGCTGACACACTCTGGCTAGGCTTATAAATACCCTCTGGCAGATAGCCCAGTACCTACCTTTGAACCAATAACTGGACATCTGGGCATGGCATACCAAGCAGATGATGGCAGTCCTCATTACTGTGTGGGTGGAAGCACTCGCATGGAGGGGTATGGCATAATTACCCCCCCCCCCCGGTGAAGGGTTACGTCATAATATATATTTAAAAAAATGTTACTCTGTGACAACTTCTGTGATTGGCTCTTGCCTTACTTGGAATGAATGGGGTGATTGATCATGGAGGGCAGATAATCAGTAGGGAATGGGAGAATAAAATGCGTAAAAAATATCCCTTCTTAATACACACCAGTTCTGTTGACCATAAACCCTCTCCTGGATTTGCTTTATTGACAATCAAACCTCAACTACAAACAATGCATTCTAGCAGACAGTGAGACACTTTGTCTTTTAGTTTAGGCCAGGAGGCAGTAGTCCTCTAGCAAACAGAATAAGCAGATTCTAGGCTGTTACCCAAGGGATATTGTGAGTTTATATTACAAATCTGTGGATGATAGGATACAAGTGTAAAGTAACCAAAGCAATGGTTAATGGCAACTTAATCTCACTTCATGCCAAAGCCATATTATACTATAATTTTAACCATTCAGCGACAATAGGATAGCCATTCTGTTATGCATAATTCTTAACTAATCGATAAAAAAAATAATTATAAACTGAAAATTTAATCAGGATATTAAGACACTGTCCAGCAAAAACTTAAAAGCATGAACAAAAATGTGAACAAACACAAGTTATCATTTCCTCTTCCACAAGCCATGCTAAACAATAATGTAACATGTAAATTACAAAACAGTGAACTGTATATCATACACATTAGCCAGTGCTGCACTACAGCTTATTGGTTAATACCTTTTAGAGCAATTTAAGATTAATATATTGTAGAGACAAGTGCCTGTAATTTAGCAAATCCCTCTGTGTATCTTTTTTTTAAAGTACAGAAAACAAAAGCCCTTTAGCAATGAGGGGTGTACAGTCAAATACATTTACATTTCAGTAACATTGGAGCCAGACACTCATTCAAGAGCTCTCTGCAGTCTTCATGGTTCCGTAGTAGTCCTTAAGTGCATTTTCATCCCAAATGCCGTCAAGAAATCCAGTCTTCTTAATATTGTAACATTACTTTCTTGAACCAAACCAACTATCTAATAATTTCTTAAATGCTTCTAAAGGCACATGATGCCAGATATCATCAGAGCATTTGTTTCACTGTAATAGTATCTGCTTTGTGAGTAACACTTCCCTTCCCTTAGTTATGTTAGTGTATACATTTATAAATGTGTGAGCTATTATTTCAAAAATTGCAACATATTTCAAGGTGTATTAGACATCCCAACAATTTATCATTTATAACCTTACAGAATATACATAATTTTCCTGTTGTAAGTTCTAATTTATTACTGTAAAAATATACTTTTATATGTTCATAAGTAGGTACTAGGCTAGCTGCCCTTACGGGTCATTTTAAACTTAGTCACTTTCCCTTTTTGTTCTTGAAATAAACTATCCCATTTGGTTATAGATTGGCCTTACCAATGCCGTGGTAAATAATTATATATTACCCATAATAAGAATAACTGGGATTATACTATAGATAATCTGAGGGGTCCCATGCATGGGATAAAGCATTGAGGAGCTGCCTCTGTCTAGTAGAATTAATTAAAGCTAAGGGATAACTTCTTTTTAAAAACGCATTTCACAGTAATTGATGCTCCTTAATAAAACTGGTAAACAATGAAACCATGCGGACTGCTCTTACCATTTGGCCTTTTAGTACTGCTCGCTTTTGGTGAAGAGTATGGCAACTAGAATAATGCAAGAAATAATTTGAATATGCAGGCTTCATGTATATTTGTGCAGTAAGGGTATCTGTTTCATGATTTTTTTATGAAGAACACATCCAGATAGATATGGTGTAGTATTCTCATGTGTATTATAAGAAAAATTAAAAAAGATGTTATTTCATTTATATATTCAATAAATGTTGGAATTGTCTCATTGTATTTCATCCACATAATAAATATGTCATCTACATAGTGGCTGTAAACACACCATGAAGATACATATTCTGAATTAAATACATACTTACATTCCCATTCTGTCATAATAATAATAGCAGAAAGTGGCAGCTACCATGGCCACTCCTTTTTGTTGTCAGAAATGTTGCCCTTCAAAATATTTAAAAGTTTTATGAAGTACAGTTTCCATGAGTTGAACATACAGATTAAATTTATTCTGTGACAAATTCATTCTGTATGTTAAAAAAAAACACTCTATACTTAGTGTTTGGAATAACAGTGTATAAATATTTTACATCAGTTGTTAAAAATGTAATTTTATCAATGTTGTTAATTTGATTACATTTTATTACAAAGTCCCAAGAATCTTCACATATATGTTGAATATTCTGTACTCCACCTTTTAAATGATGATCAAGATATTTGGCTATAAAAGATGTTTTTGAGGCACTGGCATCAATTATAGGTCAAAGTTGGGGATTATCCAAGTTCTTATGTAACTTGGGTTCCCCTAATATAGTAGGTGTGAATGGTTGATCATTGTTCAATTATTTATATTCATCAGGGATAATTTGGCCATGCATAAGTTAGTCATATAATAATACATCAATCTTCTTACAAGAAACACTTACTTCATTCAGTGAGGATTCAGAATAAACTTCATCATACAATATATCAAACATTTTTTGTATGTAATCAAGCTGATCCGTAATCATCAACCCCCACACCTTTATCCGGACGAATAATACTCAAATTATTATCCATTACTTGCATTTTATATAGCAGCTGTGCATTTTCCGTAGACATATTGTACCAATTATTAGTGGGATGACATGTTAACATATACCTACTATCAATCTCACAGATTTGTTCAAGTTGCAATAGTTCAGGATGAAGTGGAGGGTTATAAACTCTAGCGGTGCTGGTATGAACACATGTTGCAAGTCAATAGTTTCATATTTAAATTAAGCTTCCTGATAAACATTTTAAGTTTGCTTATTGTTCAATAAATTTCCGCTTTTTTGCCAGCACAAAAGAAAACCCCTTGCTAAGTATATCTGTGTGTGCTTTAATGTCATGAACCATGTACATTAAAGTCACACATAGTATTAGGAACTAGGGTACATGTTTTTGTGTAATCAAAAACTGCTATATCTAAATAATCAAAAGTCACCTCTTCTTGTATGGATAGTGCTGTTGGTTCCAGTTCCTGGGATTTATGTTTGCATTGATCTCTTGAAGTTGCCCTATCCAAGGATTCAATTGTGATTCACTCAGATGTTGAGGATGGTTGTTCCTGTTGTTTAATCTATCCAACCATCATAAAGGGGGTATTCCAAAGGGGACAATGCTCCTGCTGTTCTTGCTGCTGTTGTATGTAATTCTGTTTGTTTCCATATTCTGTATGGTGAAAATGTGATGTTCTAGGTGGTGCACTATACCTTGCAAGTATTCAGTCCGGTCACGCTCTAGTTTTTTTAATTTTCCTATTAAATGTTGATGTTATTACATTCCCGGTCCACATATTTAAATATGTCTATCCGTCGGGTAGTGTACTTGGGATAAAGAAAATCTTGTGTAACAAATCAATCTAGTGATGTAACATCAGCTATTAATATATCCATCTGTTTGCAATTGTATTTTATAAGCAGTTCCATAAGCTCACAACCTTGGCAATCGAACAGTTGTATAAGGTCATTATGTAGGGGAGAATTTTCTTCAAGGCCTGTAAGATATTTCCACATAAGAAGACTCTTTGGAACCAGTTGTACTTTTATGGATTCTCTGTAATAAAACTTTTCAAGTTGCAATTTCTAAAACTTCATTAGCTTGTTTTGGTACTCACGCAGTTGTTTGCTCAATATTTCAGAAGGCTGTTGTTTAACATGGTATCTTCCATACTTGTATCAGTTTGACTGTTAGCTTTGTTTATAGATGTATATGACTGTTGACCTGGATTAATGTTATTAAGTTCCTGGGAGTTAGGATTCTCCCTTTCAGTGATACTTTGTTGCGAAAATTGTTGAATTAGTAATGTAAGCTTGTTCATGGAATTACACAGTTCACTCAACTCCTGTGGAGAATGAAAGAATGACTGGGAACTGCTATAGTTGCTGGATTGCGTAATGACTACGCATACTTTAAACCAATAACCTAAATGAATACTCCAGCTAAAACCAAGAAAATAATAAAATTCTGCTGTTCCACGAAGTCATTCCTTTAATTTCATTTTTACGAGCTTTTGTCCATGAACACTGAACTTTATCATCAAAAACTACATACTGTTTACAAAGTTTAAATAAGTTAAGTCATAATCACATGTTATCTGTCAACCAATAAAAATACATCTCCTGTCTCAACGTCAAGTTAAAAAATCCACACTAACCTGGTTTGAGACTACCTTACAGATGGAGACATATCCATGTTTGGAATGCCAGCTCCCTCTCCCCATTCTAACAACATCTGTTCTGCAATACTACAAAACTTCAGCCTAGCTGCCACACTTCTCACTTTTCATCAATCCTATTGAAAACAGAAGGCATCTTAAGATATGTTTGTCATTGTACTCTTCACATATTCCACAGCACATAAATTTCCTCCTCATTAGCTCTAAGTCTCCCTTAATAACCTTAAACAAATCCTTCTAGACCCAAAAGTCATCCTTAACCTCTCCAAATCAAAGCATGTTCTTTGGCACCCTGTTTATTCAGCAACTCTACACATCCACACCACTTTCCTACTTAATTACAATTCTGCAGTTGAACACACTAATAACTTCAAATAATTAGGCATCACCCTAGACCCTGTCAGCCCCATGACTTAAAAAACAGACCTCTAAAAAAATAAAATCAGTAAGCAATCAGTTTATGCCTTTCAATATTCAGGTTTCTCATGCCAAAGACACCTAATGCAGTAGGAAAAGACATCCTCTTAATAAATCTGGAATATGTACTTTCCCTCCTAGCATGTTTTCCTAAATCAAATCTAACTGGCGTATAGGCACTGCTTAACTGTAGTTGCAGATTCATTTTACTGTCTCCTTCCTTTTAAACACCATTGTATTACCCTTACTATAGCTCATTGACTTCCAGGCCTCAAAAGATCCAGTCAGTCTCCTCATTCTTATATACAAATCCATCAGAAATCATGAGTGCCCAGAGATCTTCTCTATTCCGTACTCGTTATCTACTACCAGTCACCATCATTACCATTCTACTCAGACTCTGAGTAACACACTTCAAACCTATGAATATGCTTTCAGTCTCCTAGGCCCTCAACTATAGGATCGCCTACTACTAAATATCCATTTCAGCTCCTCTTTTGTGTAATGTCAAGAAAGGATTGATATCACCAGCAGAGCTTCTTGCTCCTCCTCCTAGCACAGCCGTATAGTGTAAAAAGTTATCACTGCTAAAGCAGCTGACAAATTATACTTATTAATCTAACAACATATCCTTGGAATTCTTCCATTATTCTAAATAATACATTGTTTATCTTCGTACCTTACTGACTTTAAGATTAAAGCTCATCATATTTGGTTCACTCATCTCTTAATGTCTTACATTTAGTAAATACCCACTACTAATGCTTGTATTTCAGAAATGTTTAGAATTCCTATGGCTCTACTTGTTATTATTTTTGCTTCATTTGTTTTGTTTTTTTCTAGTATTTGACCATTTTGTACTACTAACTGGTGTTGCTTTCAGTGTACCTCCAACACTGTATAAATACTTGTTTTTGTTGTCATTGCGTATAACCCCAGTATCTGGCAGAAGTGGACCCATTGTGATCAGTCTGCCACTCCAATTTACAAGTGCCAGTAAATGGGTCCCCTACACATGATCGAAATTTCAGAAAGCCGATGCCCATATGGCCGAGACCATATGATCGACTTTTGACATTTCGATCATGCAGAACGAGCATCTCTGTATAGTGCAGAATGGGAAGATTCCCATCTTCCACACTGTAGTGCGATCTCGGAGTTGCCCCCCTGCTAGCAACGTGTAGGTAAGTTTTTTTTTTTTTTTTTTTTTTTACATGTTCAGAATTTCAAAAGTCGATCATATGGTCTCGGCCATATGAGAATCGGCATTCTGAAATTTCAGTGATGTATAGTGGATCATACTGGCCATTTTATGCCAGCAGTGTAACATAGGGTTGGCTCACCACAGTAAAAGCCAAACCCAAGCTGAACAGTGGAGTCAGGTAATAGGAAACTGTGTAGGTAATCTCAGCACCCAATTTTTGATGAAATACCAAGATAAATGTTGATTTACCTCAACATTCAATATGTGATGAAACTGTTCTACTATACATGATCGAAATTTTAGAAAGCAGATTCCCATATGGCCGAGACCATATGATCGACTTTTGAAATTTCGAACATGCAAACAAAAACAAAAAAACAAACAAAAACTTACCTACACTTTTTCCCTGCATCCCCCCTTCCAATTTAAATATACCAACTCCGTGATTGCATTACAGTGCAGAAAATGGAAGTCTTCCCATTCCACACTATACAGCGATGCCCGTTCGGCATGACCAAAATTTCAAAAGTCGATCATATGGTCTCGGCCATATGGGCATCGGCTTTCTGAAATTTCGATCATGTGTAGGGGACCTGGCCAGTAATAAACTTCTATGCCTAAATAAGACAAATAAAATGTTACAATGCAGTATAAAGAACTAGTAATAAAAAAAAAAACCTCTGTGTTATAAACTACAGCTTAAAATTCAACTGTATTCTTCTTAGTGAGGCTGCATGACTCCTCATTGTTACTTAAAATTCAGTTGTAGTCTTCTTAGTGAGGCTGCATAACTTCGCAATGTTCAAGTCCCTTGACAACATAAAATAAAGTACAGCTAGACTTAGGTAAACTGAGAAGCAGTCTTATATCTGAACTGAGCAGATCAACACACCAAACAACAACATCCTTAACAAAATCATTGTCTCATTTACTCGATTCCTTGGCTGAATACTTTAATGTTATGGTAAGCATTGAAAAAATATAAAAAAAAATCCTGTGCTGTAATAATAGTTACCTGCCACTGGTTGAACTCTCACAGGAAAACTGTTGGAGGAAGTCTGTGTTATGTCAGTGAAAATGTTACGTATGGCTGCAGCTTTGAAGGAGGTATTCTGTAAAAATAACAATAAATATATGTATGAGAAATGTGACTAGAGATCAGCATTTGTGCCATTTTGCAGAGGTTATCCCAAGTGAATAATATTGTTATAGTGACATGTATTGCTATATTACCACATTCTTGCAAGTATATTTAGTGTTTTGGCAAACATGTTATTGATACCTAAATAATTGTTGCACGCCATCCATATACTTTTTAGTGCTTTTAAGATTTTAATAATATCTTCAAACCTAAATGTTTTCTTCTTTCTGTGAGAAGAACATGTTTTGTTTTGAAACTGGAATTAGTTCTTGTAAGAAAAGCTGTTTTTTTTTTTGCAAAACTGTTGTTTTATCATACTGCACTCCCTCAGCTTCTGTATGCTCAGTTGATAAAAAAGGCCTTGTGAAAAATTCAAGGAAGCTACCACCTCTACCCTGTATACCACGGTCTCTTCCTTGTGGTCAGATGCCTTCGTTTAGCAAACAGTCATTATTATGGTCACTTGTTTATCCCTAGACTACAACACGACACTGAGAGTGCAGCTGGCTATATAGTACCCTTAACTAACTTGAATGTTCATGCCTTTTGATTCTAAATAGTAAATGGGCTATGTAATGTTTTAGTTGTCTCTAGGTCACTTCACTTTGTCTGACATCAGTGGTTGTCACAGTTTTCTCATCTGAATGCCTCATGCTTGCCTGTGCTCAGGGAACTGTATAAACTAAACTGAAAATGACAGAATTGAGCCGTATGCTTCTCATTTGAATGTGTTTCCTTTCTGAATACTGTTTGGAGTGCTTCACCTCTTACATACTGTTAAGAAATATTACATTTTCTGAACAATTCACATAAAACAGCCCTCCACACACACACACACACACACACACACACACACACACACACACACACACACACACAAAAAATAGTTAATGCCAGTTTCCTTTAAGTGAGTCTAAAAGTAGTTCTTTATCAGAGTATGTAGATAGATATTAGGGGTGCTGGATCAGTTATAAACAGCCATCTCACCAACTGTAAGTATATCGCATCTACAGGAATGAAAAGCACGATTAATAAAGACTATTTGTTTAAAGTACACATTCTGTGAAAATGTACAAAATATAAGAACAGTATTTTACTCAGCTGAACACAGGTGCTACCATACTCCAACCCTGAGCATAGTCCCTAAATCTAACCCCATCAAGACATTATCTCTAACAGTAAAGCAAATGGTATTTAAGAGATTTTCTTTCAGTAACATTCTGCCCATCAGTTTTCTTACTTCCCTGTCCCAAAGTGCCAGCTTTCATGAGATTCCATATGAACTTCTATAGAATCCCAGGAAATAATCAGACTGTTACAGGTTAGACAGGTATGGACCTTTGTCCCATGTCCATGTGGAACATTACTGTATTTTATTTTACATCTAATACCCCATGTTTCCGTGGTGACTTATCATACTATTTTTAATTTGATTAACTTTAGTAGTTTATTCAAGCTTCCCCATATATCCTCCTCTACCCATGTATTACTGCACTGCGGTAATGTACATGCATACCTGTGTACTATCTCTTCCTCTCACATTATCTCTAATGTCAATATGTCATTCATTTACCAGTACATCTGAGCATATTTGCTTTACCTGTTGCCTTATCCTATTTTTTACTCGTCTAACATTCAGAGCAGAGATCCCAAAATATATTTTCCAGATGCTACAAACTGTGTTATCAAATATCAACTAATATGCTTTTTCAGACTTTCTAAGCATCTATATTCTGCATTGCACTTAATTTCAGTAATCACACACACACATTCATTCTAGAACTTTCCACATTCTACTGTGTCATAAAGTTAAGAAGCATTATGATGTCATTATCACAATATGATATTTTTCAAGTTGCTGTGTACTATTATAAAATGCTAGAAAGTTGGTTAGAACAGGTGGTTTTACTATGCTCCCTGGATAATTTATTTATAATTTATTGACCTAAGTAGTATATTGATACACAGGGGGACCTGTTTCAGACATTGCCAGGTGTATAATACCAACATAAAGAAGACAGAGATAGAAAAAGATATCACTGTAGAAGTTACAGAGGAATTATACATATTGTGGCACTGAAATTCAACAAATGATTTGAGGAGTTTTAAGTAGATGACAGTTACCTGGAAGTCAAAAAGCACTTATTAAATAGTGTTAATAATTTTATGCAGTAATATAGTAATTTACATGCACTGTCCTCAGGTTTACAGGGAACACCACTCTTGTATACTTAAATACAAAATCCTTGTGTTGTCATGCTAACATTGTGGTTTCATGTTAATAAATCAGAAGTATTAATAGGAGGGGAGAGGTGGGTAAGATGAATTTAGGTAAGTGTTTGAGTACCTAAAGCATCAGCAGGTGCCTAACATTGCTTCTTATCTTTTAAGTTACAACTCTGTGCCACTTCTCTTTATGTTTTTAACTTGGTCAGTTACACATTCACTCAAATACTATGGTAGTCTCTCAAATCCCGTAACTCTAATATGCTTACATAGTGTAATGTCATGACCCCACTGAGAATCAAACAGTAATGGAAGAAATGGGCATCTGGCCTCTCAGTTTTCACTCTTCATTTCCTGTTGGTTTGGTTGTTGAATGTAGGCAGCTTATACCTTATTTATTTTAGGTCCTCACAGAAATACCTTTCTTTTATCCATGCATTATTGATGTTTTGTGAAGTATTGTTTCCTCATATTGCCCCTGACTCATCTCATTTTGTCTTCAAGTTATGTCCCCTCTCCCTAACAACAATCTTTCACTGTTTACTGCCTGCTGATGACCGTAAACATTTATATCACATTTTCTTACTGTCCAAAGGAGCAAGCGTTGAACCCTTCTTGTATTTACTCTACACTCCACCATGTCATGCATTTAGAAACTGAATTGAGGATATGCTGTAACTATTCTCTTGTGGAACCCATTCATTTTTGATCCCATCACTTAGTGTCCACCAAATAAAAGTAGCACATTTCTTCAGTTTCTGCACCGGTGTTAAACTGATCAGTCTGTGGTTCCTTGTGTTTTTCATGTCTCCATTTTGCCTAAAGAGATTCATCTGCTTTTCTTTGAACCTATTTTACTATGAGGATAGCAAGCAATTTAACTATCACCTTCTTCACATTTCAGCAGTTATTTGACTTACTAACTTATATTGCAGTACTGTGTCAAATGCCTTAAAATGTTAATACTTCATACATATAACTTTATATAGCTTTATAACAATACTTAAACAATCACCTTGCAATATATAGTTCTCAAAATACTTTCTGAAAATCCTTTATTTTACAGTCTGAACTGTGGGTTACTAAAAAACTTATTACCTGAGGCCACATTCTAAAGTGAAGAACATGATTTGAACAAATTGTGTAACACTGAAAACATTTAAATCAGGATGGTTAGCATATTGGTTAAGGTGTTAACTGCACAGATACAAAAGTAGAAGGTTTAAACTTATGAAAAATAGCACCTCCTAAAATATGTAAATACCAAAATAATTTATGCAAAACACATAACCTATATTGGAACACCATTCAAAAAGCTACAAGCAGTGAAGTCCACCAAAGATCCACTAAGTCATATACATAACTGCACTCTACACATAGCAAAGCATTCAGCAAACTTACAAATATGCTTCTTCTGAAGTTGCATCAAAACCAATTAAAGTCATATTCTTATAATAATTGTGTACCTGACATTATCCATTTCAGTGCTATATGAATTCAAATCCCATTTCACTCATGCATGCTTTGATAAAATATATTACTTCCTCCTGCAATTGTGAACAGTGTATATCCTTTCAGAGTCTGTCTAGCAGATAATGTTCTTTGTCATAATGACTCCTTTATTCCATATAGACTTCCCATACTCTGAAACAAACTATCTATCTATATCAAACAAAGCTCCTCATTAGCACGCTTCAAGAAAAATCTTGATGATTGGATGGGAGATAGGAAATTCACCCCGGGATCACTTTTGTGGCTCTGCTCAACAGGAGCACAGGAAAATAATTTTCTTGGGTGGCAAAAGCCAGGGTACCATTTGGCTAGGCTTATATAGGACCTAGGGCCAATAGCCTAGTACCTACCTATGAACCTATATATGATTTGCATGCAAGTCCATCTTTAGGAACATCAAATAGGGTAAAAGGTTACCCATTATGGATATTCTGCCATGGTTAACATGTATTGGTTTCTTAAATCATCTCCTTCAATATTTCATTTAAGCTGGACTCCCAGTTATCTGTTTAAAATCCTGGTCTCCAGAGTACATTCTGGTTTCAGCTGATATACTTAACAACACATGATTAAACAGTACTATTAAAGGAGACTAGCTTATTAGCTGGTTTATTATCAATGTTTTTCTCAGCCTCTTCTATTGTGTTAGACACATCACTGCTTTTATTCATGGAAAAAGCATATAGCTGTGAATTGACAGACTGGACTTAGTCACCTTTGATTTGTATTGAGTTGAGTATTTAAGAACAATAAGAACTAGGCAAAAATCTATGAAAATAACAGTTGGGTGCCAAACATAAGAACATTATTTTTCAGTCTTTTTTGATAACCAAGTAAGATACCAGTAGGATATATAGTCACCTTTGTAGAATATATTGGAAACTTTGATCTTTGTTTGGGTTCAGTTACTTGTCCAGAGACCCACAATGTGCAAGCAGATGCAGAAGGAATCAAACCCAGGTCCGAAATCTATAGATTATTAGAGCAGCATGTAACCTCAGCCATGCGTGCTTTACTGTCAGATTTACATCACAATGCTGATTAGGTATATTAAGCTAAATCACTTTGCTTATTGGGAAATCTAACTTTGCTAAATTTCTTAGCACAAGAAAGAAGTTGAGTAAATGTGTTATTTTACTACCACATGATAATTGTGATCATATGATTTTTACCTAATACAGATTTTCAGGACCAGAAAAGGATTTTTTTCTTTCTCTGCAAATTAACAATAACACAGATGTTTGCAAAACTGTGAATGCTTGCACATTATAAATATTTATTGTCTTAATTACAAAGTTGAGTGAAAAAAAAAACAGTGCTGAGTAATTTCACACAAATAGCATGACCAGATATGTAATTTAATGCACAGCACAGATAAATATATAGATTAGACATAATAATTCATCCCTGAGGGTGCAAGATAAATCATGCATGCTGGAAATTAGTTTTAAAGCAAAGCTTGTCTGATTATGGAAAAACAACTTAGTCATTATTATTTCAGTAGGCTATGACACGTTTTACGATTTTTACTCAAGGTAAGTGCCTATGCTTTTTCTTTGTTTATTTACTGATGAAATAGGTTCAGCATATCAAGGGAACCCTTTGAGGCATGATATGGGCCATTTAATCATTGTATAAGTCTTTACTGATAACAAATGACTTGTCAAATCCAGTATAACAAATACAGAGTCCACAGCCCAGCAGGCAATAGTCATAACATAACTACAGATGGCAAATAAATATTTGCAAAACTGATAATACTATAACCTACAACATATTCAGTTTAATATAGTTACATTAACCTGTCACTTAAGTGCAACATATATGTTTGGATTTTATACCTATGCATGCCACACATACAAGCTCGCACAGTCACAAACATATATATGCAGTAATATATATTCTTGATTATGCATTGAACAGATATTGCCTCCAATCCAGACTGGTATGAGACGTAAGCCTAGTGGGTTATTAATTGCGCAAGTGCCTTATTACCTCTCAGATGAAATTAGTAGCAAAGCCGCCTATGCAGAAATGTGCACCGAGTTTTGAAAAATGATTGTTTTTTGCAAATGTTTGTTTAGGTAAACACTCTTTGTAGGACAAAAGTGAAAATGTCATATTAATGACCTTAATGATAATGTTGCCTGATAGTCATTCACATTTTGAATATAATAATAGTAGTAGTAGTAATTTATTTTTCTTTCTCTGTTAGTGTACTTTTAAATAATCACTAGAAAGCATTTATTTAGAAGCTCTTTGGTTTCTCTTTCTTTAAAAGATAAGTGGCAAAGCACACCTTTTATGTTTACATTAAAAAGTATTTGCATGCATCCTTGTGGATGCAAACACTCTTTTTTGTTAAAAATAAAAAGTTGCTTGCAAGCCCCTCTTTGAAAAAGGTATGATTTTAAAAAGCTTCCGAACATGGAAGTTTAACATACACCTGCCTTCTACAACATGAATATTAATATGCTAGCAGGAGGAGTGTCTGTCATTGTGGGGGGCAAATCTGATTACAGTGCATTAGCGTACTGAAGACTTGTGAGACAATTATTTAATTGCCAACCTGTTAACTTAACAGAAATTAACAGTTACGCCAAATGCCAGTGAAGCCATGTGCTAAAAATGGCCACTGCACAATCTTGCAAATGGTAATATTTTACTCTAACATTCAAGGTCATTCACTATGTGGTTCAAACCTTTCCTTATGAGCCACCTTTACTATGAGCCTATTTTATGCTGGCTGAGTTTCTTGTCCTGTTTTCTGCCTTTATTTACATTTTTGTATCCAGATCAACTTTCTTTTCACTGACTTTATCAATGAGTTTTTGATATTCACATTAGTGTAAACATAAACCCAGATAATATAATCGACTCTTTCCACAAGTCCATTCATACAAATAGTAGAAATGTCACTGGACCTTCATTGCACCCACTGTTTGTTTATGTAATTCCATAATTTTCCCCTACCTTATGGTATAGGGACTGCTATGGTTTTCTGAGTTAGAATCAGATGAAGCTTTGTGCTGGTGAAAAATACAATGGAAATGTTTTTGCATGGAGGCTCACCTCTTGCAGTGTGCATGTGAGAGACTTTGCCCCTCTACATCCCTTATATTCTAACTATTGTCACACAACACCAGAGAAAAGTCATAAACTGAAAAACAAACTGTCTTAATGTCGTTTTTGTCATTGAAGCAGTTGAGGCAATAATTTTCTGTTTGAAATGGTAAAAAAAGCGATTTGTGGCTCATCCAGCTGTGATCAAAGATTTTCAACCTTGTTCACTTTGACTTGGTCAAGGGTAGAAAAGCCTACTATATATGCCCAGAAAAGAGCCTATACCACTGATCCTGCTGACAGTAGAGCTACAGTTTTGAAAAGTATAGGCAGGATTGAGATAGAAAGCCTTAGTTGAACTCCTGAGAAAATTAGCTCACCAGGTGAAAGGTAGGCCATATGATTGCTGCCGACATCTAGAAGTATAATATGACTCAGCAGTTCCTTGCCAACTCCATTTCTTGGAAATGGTGAAAACTCTAGTTAACCAGAGAAATGTTATGTACTATAGCTGTTGTTCAGGGATCTAGGTTTAGTACTTCATTTTCCAAGTACTGGCAGGCAGAAAATTACCACCGACTGTCATGGTAAAAGAGCAGAGATAGCAGGGTCCCCCTTAGTTAAGGATAAAAACAACAACATGAAACATGTTAACTTCAAATGATCAACAGAAAGAAAAAGTGTTTCTTGACTGGTTCCAACGTTCTAATTAAATGGTCTAAGCATGATCTAGACTTTTTTTTGTCTAAAAATGTATAATATATTTATATCTCTATGACATTCTGTTCAATACATTTTGGATATGAAAGTGTCCCCATGTTCTCAGTGTACAGACTACTGTACTAGGCAGAGTAAGCAAGGTTCATATCTCTTCTCTTTCAGCAATCGCTCAGTATACATATCCCATCTGGAGTGCAATTACTGTAATGTGTAATTTAATACAGATATATGGTTTACAGTCAAAAGGTCAACATTGACATGCATGACAGCCTCCTCTTCAAACATGGTAGGAGCAACAGTCGGAATGTCGACGTTCATGTATGTATCCATACACAGGGCAGGGACTCTTGGGAGATTTACACAGTAAGATCGGCAGAAATTGACTTTGTTGCATC